>NW_021620314.1:1277782-1289632 GCF_004785775.1 Grammomys surdaster
AGAGAGAGAGAGAGAGAGAGAGAGAGAGAGAGAGAGAGAGAGAGAGAAACCAAAAATAAATAAATAGGAGGAAAGAGACCATTACAAAGGACAAGTATTATAAAGAATTAAGTAGTTACACTGAGTAGAGAGGTAAGGGTGGTCTTCAGCCAGGACATTCAGATAATAAAGAATGAAAGAGTAAATGCGTGACTGGAGAGATTCTGAGAATACTCAGGGAAGGCAGCGTTAGGAGGGAGCATGGAGGATATGGGGTCCCTGGCATGAGAGAAGAGCACAGAGGATGTCGATCTGACCAGGCGCTGAGAACTCTGTAGTGCATCTTATCAGTGTCTCGCAACGCTAACTGTGTTGATTCATTTCTTCATTCAAAGCCTAGGACTTACGAACCTTTACTAGCAAATAAGATTTCACTGTGGAAAAATAAGACAAACACGTGTGGACGAATGGGTATGAATGTTGCCAAATGGGCTGCTTTCCAAAACAGGTGTAAGAAAGCTGGGAGTGGGGGCTTGGGGGAGATAGAGTCACTTGCCAGAAAGGTGAGCAGGTGGCACCTGTCCGGCCAGGCAGGTGTAGAAGGCGAGAGTAATGCGCAGGTAGACAGAGAGAAGGATCTCGGAGGTTTGCCTGAGACACAGTGACAGCCTAGAGTCACCAATGTTCCCAAATACAGACAGGCCGGAAATCAGCGTCTGAGCAGCCTGGCAGAGGCCTGGGCCAAGGTTCAGCCCAGACCTTCAGGGTCTGGAGAAGCCCAGGCTTCCTCCCTGTTTCAAACCTTGCCTTGGGGCTTGGACACAGAGCCAGGCCAAGCTAATGAAAACCAGACTATGTCTGGCCTCAGGAAAAAAAAATAAGTCATGGATTTTTGGAAAATGTATTTAATGAAGGAAATGAATGCTGTAGAGGAAGTGCTTACTCTTAATGGGGAGAAAGAGGTGTTTGTTAATCCTCGGGTTGACAGATGACACTTTTGCTGGTGGTAAACCCAGGAAGAGAGGAGTGTGAGAAAAGTTCAGCAGCAAGTGACCTGAGCCGGGGCATCAAGTGTTCATTTGGGAGGAATGGATTCAGTTCTGGGAGTGATATCTAGATGCTTATTTGTGAAACAAAAGGGATGGCGAGGCTCCACGGAGGGTCAGAACCTAAAGACCCCCACGGTGTCCTTGCACTCCGTCCAGAACAAGTAGAGAACTACTGGTCTCTAAACTCCCAACCCTGAGGGGATATTGAGGAGTTGAGGGAATCCTAAATCTGTGTGGGAGAGCCTGGGAAGGTCCGAGGAAATGCCAGCGGAGCCATCTGTCCTAGCGGTTTGCTTCTCAGCTGCCGTTAGCACTGTTGATGTTTTGAAGCAAACAGCTCCCTGTGTGCCACGTAAGCTGTTTTTGTGTCTTGGCTGCTACGATCTACATGGAAGCATTGCTTCCTCCACGTTCTGACAGCCAAGCTCTGCCAGATGTCTCCCTGGAAGCGAAATCCCTCCTACTTGAGAGTCACCGACTAGATAGATAAGTCAACTTGGGAAAGGTTAAGAAGGGAAGATTGTGGAAATCTTCAAAACTCTTGAAGCTACGGAAAATGGTTTCTCCGTTCCCTAACTTCTTACAACACAAAGCCCTCTGAAGGCCCAGCGTAAACTTTCTTAGTGAATGAAGACTGTCCCTTGTAAGTAGTAAGTGCTGATATATTGGCGCACGCGGCAGATTCTCAAGGTTCCGTTGGAAAATCCTGAGCTGGATTGCTTTTCTGAGAGAGGCATGTGTTTCTATAATACATAGTTTTCAGTTGAGCAGAGAGAGAATTTTGGCATTAGGCACAAAGCGATATTTTTTTTCTGTTTCTTGCTCTTCATATTTGATAGCCAAAATTCTGAGCTGTTTAAATGGGTAAAAAAATGAAATAAATTGAGAGTTTCATTCAGTTGTTGATAACCCTTTTGTTTCTATTTAAATTCAGGATGTAAGTTTTAAATATCTGTTATTCTTTGCTATTTCTGTTGTCCTTGGCTTTTCTCTAACAGGTTTCTTTCTCTCTCTTATTTTTCTTGCCCTTCCAGGAAACATTGGAAATTCTTTTACAATCGACCCCATCTTGGGCTCTATAAAAACTGCCAGAGAATTGGACCGAAGTCACCAGGTAGACTATGATTTAGTGGTAAAAGCTACAGACAAAGGCGATCCACCATTGAGTGAAATGACCTCCGTGCGCATCGCCGTCACTGTAGCCGACAACGCCTCTCCTAAGTTCACGTCCAAAGAGTACTCTGTGGAGATCAGTGAAGCCATCAGGGTTGGGAGTTTTGTTGGGATGGTCTCTGCTCAGAGTCAGTCATCAGTGATGTATGAAATAAGAGATGGAAACACGGGTGATGCATTTAATATTAACCCACATTCTGGAAGCATCGTCACTCAGAGAGCCTTGGATTTTGAAACACTGCCCATTTATACATTGACAGTACAAGGGACCAACATGGCCGGTTTGTCCACCAACACGACAGTGGTAGTGCATGTACAGGATGAGAATGACAACCCACCGGTTTTTACACGGACGGAATATTCGGGATTCATCAGTGAGTCAGCCTCCGTCAACAGTGTGGTGCTAACAGACAGGAATGTTCCGCTGGTGATTCGAGCGACGGATGCCGACAGGGAATCCAACGCTCTTCTCGTCTATCAAATCGTAGAGCCCTCTGTGCACAACTATTTTGCAATTGATCCCACCACTGGCGCTATCCGGACGGTGCTGAGTCTGGACTATGAAGAAACACATGCTTTCCACTTTACCGTCCAAGTGCATGACATGGGGACACCTCGTCTGTTTGCTGAGTATGCAGCTAATGTGACTGTGCATGTGATTGACATCAATGACTGCCCCCCTGTTTTCTCTAAGTCACTGTACGAAGCATCTCTTCTGTTGCCAACATACAAAGGGGTAAATGTCATCACAGTGAATGCCACAGATGCCGACTCCAGGGCATTCTCCCAGTTACTATACTCCATCACTGAAGGCAACATTGGGGAGAAGTTCTCAATGGACTACAAGACCGGCACCATAGCAATACAAAACACGACTCAGCTCCGAAGCCGCTATGAGCTGGCCGTCCGCGCCTCCGACGGCAGGTTCACAAGCATGGCCTCCGTGAAAATCAATGTGAAGGAAAGCAGAGAGAGTCCACTCAAGTTCACCCAGGACACCTACTCTGCAGTTGTGAAGGAAAACTCCACAGAAGCCAAAACGTTAGCTGTCATTACCGCGATAGGGAACCCTATCAATGAGCCTTTGTTTTACCGTATCCTCAACCCAGACCGCAGATTTAAGATCAGCCACACTTCCGGAGTGCTGTCCACCACTGGGATACCATTTGATCGTGAACAACGGGAGACGTTTGACGTGGTGGTAGAGGTGACTAAGGAACTCGAGCCGTTGACAGTGGCCCACGTCGTGGTGAAAGTCACCATTGAAGACCAGAATGATAACGCTCCAGTGTTTGTCAACCTTCCCTACTATGCTGTCGTGAAGGTGGATGCTGAGGTGGGTCATGTCATTCGCCACGTTACTGCCATCGACAGAGACAGTGGCAGAAATGGTGACATACACTACTACCTTAAGGAACATCATGACCACTTCCAGATTGGACCCTCTGGTGACATTTCTCTGAAGAAGCAGTTTGAGCATGACACCTTAAATAAAGAATACCTTGTCACCGTGGTCGCCAAGGATGGAGGAAGCCCAGCTTTCTCTGCAGAAGTTCTGGTTCCCATTACTGTCATGAACAAAGCCATGCCCGTGTTTGAAAAGGCTTTCTATAGTGCAGAGATTCCAGAGAACATCCAGATGCATAGCCCAGTGGTCCACGTTCAAGCCAACAGCCCAGAAGGTTTGAAAGTGTTCTACAGTATCACGGACGGAGACCCTTTTAGTCAGTTCACTATTAATTTCAACACTGGGGTGATAAACGTCATAGCACCGCTGGATTTTGAGTCCCACCCAGCCTATAAACTAAGCATACGAGCAACTGACTCCCTGACGGGTGCTCATGCTGAAGTGTTTGTTGATATCATAGTGGAAGACATCAATGATAACCCTCCGGTGTTTGTGCAGCAATCTTACTCCACAACCTTGTCTGAAGCATCTGTAATTGGAACACCTGTCCTTCAAGTTCGAGCCACAGATTCTGACTCGGAACCAAACAGAGGAATTTCCTACCAGCTGATTGGAAATCACAGCAAAAGCCAGGATCATTTTCACATAGATAGTAACACCGGGCTCATTTCACTCGTAAGAGCTTTGGATTATGAACAGCTCCAACAGCACAGGATTTTTGTAAGGGCTGTTGATGGAGGAATGCCGCCCCTGAGCAGTGATGTGGTCGTCACTGTGGATGTCACTGACCTCAATGATAACCCACCTCTGTTTGAACAACAGGTCTATGAAGCCAGAATCAGTGAGCACGCAGTGCACGGACATTTCGTGATGTGTGTGAAAGCCTGCGACGCAGATAGCTCAGACCTAGACAAGTTAGAGTACTCCATTCTGTCCGGCAATGATCATAAAAGCTTTGTCATTGACAGGGAAACGGGAATTATCACGCTGTCAAACCTCCGCCGTCACACCTTGAAGCCCTTCTACAGCCTCAACGTCTCTGTGTCTGATGGGGTTTTTCGAAGCTCAGCTCAGGTTAACGTAACTGTGATGGGAGGGAATTTGCACAGTCCCGTTTTTCACCAGAATGAATACGAAGTAGAGCTAGCCGAAAACGCTCCTTTGCACACCCTAGTGGTCCATGTGAAGGCCACCGACAGAGACACTGGTATTTACAGCCATATAACTTACCATATTGTAAATGACTTTGCCAAAGATAGGTTTTATGTGAATGACAGAGGGCAGATTTTCACTTTGGAGAAACTTGATCGAGAGACTCCGGCAGAAAAAGTAATCTCAATCCGTTTGATGGCTAAGGATGCTGGGGGAAAAGTTGCCTTCTGCACCATCAATGTCATCCTCACAGACGACAATGACAACGCGCCACAGTTTCGCTCAACCAAGTACGAGGTGAACGTTGGGTCCAGCGCTGCCAAAGGGACGTCAGTCGTCAAGATCTTCGCAAGTGACGCCGATGAGGGATCGAATGCTGACGTCACCTATGCCATTGAGGCGGATTCTGAAAGTGTCAAGGAGAATTTGGAAATCAACAAACTGACTGGCCTGATTACTACAAAGGAAAGTTTAATAGGCTTAGAGAATGAGTTCTTCACTTTCTTCGTGAGAGCCGTGGATAGCGGGTCTCCGCCCAAGGAATCTGTTGTTCCTGTCTATGTTAAAATACTTCCACCAGAAGTGCAGCTTCCCAGGTTCTCAGAGCCCTTTTACACCTATGCCATCTCAGAAGACATGCCCATTGGGACAGAAATTGACCTCATCCGGGTAGAACATAGCGGGCCGGTTCTTTACACCCTTGTCAAAGGCAATACTCCTGAGAGTAATAGAGATGAATTCTTTGTGATTGACAGGCAGAGTGGGAGGCTGAAACTGGAGAAGAGTCTTGACCATGAGACCACTAAGTGGTATCAATTTTCCGTCCTGGCCAGATGCACTCTTGATGACTACGAGGTGGTGGCTTCTATAGATGTCAGTATCCAGGTGAAAGACGCTAATGATAACAGCCCAGTTTTGGAGTCTAACCCGTATGAGGCATTTATTGTTGAAAACCTGCCAGCAGGAAGTAGAGTCATCCAGATCAGAGCATCTGACCTCGACTCAGGAGCCAACGGCCAAGTCATGTACAGTCTAGATCAGTCCCAAGATGCAGATGTCATTGAATCTTTTGCCATCAACATGGAAACAGGCTGGATTACAACTCTCAAGGAGCTTGACCACGAAGAGAGAGCCAGTTACCAGATCAAAGTGGTTGCGTCGGATCATGGTGAAAAGCTGCAGCTGTCTTCCACCGCCATTGTGGATGTGACAGTCACCGATGTCAATGACAGCCCTCCGAGATTCACCGCTGAGATTTACAAAGGGACAGTGAGTGAGGATGACCCTCCGGGTGGTGTGATCGCCATCTTAAGCACCACTGACGCTGACTCTGAAGAGATTAACAGACAGGTGTCATACTTCATAACAGGTAAAATGCTCGGGACAAACAATTCAGTATAAGATGAATCCATATTATAATATGCTAGGTGTGGATTTATGGATTTGAGGAGTTGACGTGATTTTAGTTGAGTGTGTCTAAAATTAGTCGAAATAACGTGTAAGGTGAATTTAAAGGTCTTTAAGCAAAGCTGTTTTCAGCCAAGAATCCTAAGATTTATTCTGTTGAACTTTATACTTAGTATTGTAAATGTGATCTAAAGATTCATTGCAAACTACATTATGGCTTTTTAAATTTGATATTCCTTAATCTCATATTTGAATAAACATGTTACTGCCGCCTTTTTAATTTCTATTTTTTTTAAAGCTAATGTGTAGTAATATGTGTAGTCCACACTTAATAGTCCCAAAGGAACTGAGGCAGGAGGCTTCTGTAAGGTAGAGGCCAGCTTAGAATACAAAACCACAGCACCAAAAACAAAAGAAAAGCAAGTATGTATCAATTTTACTCACACTTTAAATAGTCTTCATCCCTTTTAAACCATAATGCCATTCATTTTTTGTATAATCTGTCTTTCCCTGTGGTTTTGAGGTTCACTTTCTAGTCCAACAGCTTTGAATCACCTTCCTCCCTTAACTTCCTAGGAGGAGACGTGTTGGGACAGTTTGCTGTGGAAAATGTGCAGAATGACTGGAGGGTGTACGTGAAGAAACCTCTGGACAGGGAGCAAAAGGACAGTTACCTTCTGACTGTCACGGCCACAGATGGAACCTTCTCTTCCAAAGCTAGAGTTGAAGTCAAAGTCCTCGATGCCAACGACAACAGTCCAGTTTGTGAGAAGGTAGGAGTGTTTCCCTTAGGAGTGTACCTCACAGATGTAAGGCTCTTCATCCTTTCCATGGGACAGCCTTTGAGGTGTCATGACTCCTGAGTGTTTTGTGTTACCATTGCTTATCAGGTTGAGGTGGAGGAGAGTCACATGAGCAGGACTTGAGAAAGTGACACTGGGACATGGGGCATGCTATGTTGATCAAGAACTTTGGTCTAAAATGTTGTAAAATACAGTGTCTCTTACACCAGCATCTGATGCTAAAAAATAGTCTGGAAACTTTTCATGAAAATAATCTCTTCATTTGACGAAATAGTTGTTTCAGGGACGGGGAAACATCTGGGCAGTAGCTTCCCCTTGCACAGCACACATGTGTGTTAATGGACCATTTTGAAGCACTGGTTGTTTATACTAGAGAAACCATGAGGTCAGTGGAGTGACTACTGCTGCTGCTGCTGTTCCTGCTGCTGGGCTCAATTGAACCTGGGGCCATGGAACTGTAGCAGGCAAGATGGCTGGCTGGAACTGGGTAATTAAAATGCCGCCCAGTGGCAGAGCCTGGTTTAGCCTTAGTAGTTTATGACCAGGAGTAGAAATGCAGGGCCTCAGCTTGTGAAGACTGAAGGCAAGTGTGGAGAAACCAGCTTGGTTTGCCAGCAATAGAGGAAGTCTTAGCAGCCATGGGAAGGATCCCGGCCTCGTGGTGCAAACCTGGTATCCTAGGATGTTTGGCTGAGGTCAGAGAATTGTCTCGTGTTCTTTGAGAAGTAAACAAAGCCTCATTGTCAGGGAAGGTGGCACGTCTGAAAGATCAACAGTTAATTCTAACATGTATTTGTATTTTTTATGAGAGTATTTGATGATAGTGATGGGCAATGTATCTCTTCTTTTTATATATTATATTTTATATATGTAAATTATACTTACATAAAATATATGTACATGTATACATATTATTGTATGTATGTATATTTTATATATGTATAGTATCTATATTAAATCTTACCCCATTCGTAATTTTTAAACATATCAACTCAGTACAACTTAGGTAGTACTGTATTTGAGAGCATCACCACTTGAAATGACCACTGTTATAAAATACCCTGTCTTGTGAACCCTAAAATATATCTTCCCTACACTAAGCGCATGTTAGAAAGTAAGTGTAGAGGCGTCATCTCTTTCCCTTATGTTCTGTTTATGGCATGGCTAATGTGATCATTGGAACTGGAACCAAGCGTCCTCCAGAGTAAGGATTCAGGCAGATGTGAAGAAAGGAAATGTGGCGTGGTAGCAGACATGCCTGCGCCTTACCCAGCCCTTGGTTTTCTCCCATCCCATGAAGACTATTTAACTTCTAACTGCCGTTATTCGATTCTCTGTGAGGAACAGTTGGTTGTACACAGTCGATCCCTGCTCCTCAAATTAAGTAAATACAATGTAACAGTTACATATTTCTGCTAGTTTTACATAAACTTGGGCCATTACTTAACATTTTCTCATAAGAGTTTGAATTAAGTATGAAACTGTTCAACCGCATATAATATTTTGTATCCTGTGGGTTCCATGGCAGGTTGGAGTCACGATGTGGGGCTGGTAGCCGGTAGCCGTAGCTGTTATGAACCTCTTCCTTGTTCCCACATCTGTTTTATAAGAACAATCATTTTAAAAGCTCTTTGAGTATTAACTCCAGTCCTTTCCCAGGGTTTCTGTGGCCAGAACGGATGATGTCTTTTCCATCTTCCCCTTGGTCGTCGCTGCTGACACTGAGTGCTTCTGTGTTAACAGTGTTGTTTAATGTCTTGTAGACCTCATATTCTGATACCATTCCTGAAGACGCCCTTCCTGGGAAGCTTGTCATGCAAGTCTCTGCCACAGACGCAGACATCCGGTCCAACGCGGAGATTACTTACACTTTATTTGGTTCAGGTGCAGAAAAGTTTAAACTGAATCCAGACACAGGTAAGGATGGAATTTGGGACTAATTTAATAGTGTATTTCCTCTGTGTGGGTGACGTGAGATCACATACAAAACTGGAAGTTACATTTTTTTTTCTCTTTTAAATTTTATCCTGATGCTGTGGAAATAACATCTTAGAAATCTAGACAGCAACTTAACGTGTAAAAGTTGGGAAGGGATTAAAACAAGAAGCCTTAGTTACCACCTATTGGACTTTAAGATTGAGAAGTTAATATATACTTTCTATGAAAAAAATACTCAGGGTGGATCTAAATGTTTCTGCTTTAAATTAATTGATAGTGTGTTTCCTAAACTTGTGAGCGTACATTTGTAATTTGTCGTTTTCTATAATGAAAACGATCCACATCTTTAAGGTTCATCTTTAAGCTTTTGAACTTGGTAAGGTAGTTATTGATACTGTTTTTCTCCAAATGAAGAGTTATACAGATTTTGTAGAAGGAAAAGAAAGTGTTGGTTAACCATCCTGAGTCTCCATTGTCTCATTCATTTCCGCTCGTCTGTAGGTGAACTGAGAACAGTAGCCCTCCTTGATCGTGAGGAGCAAGCAGTTTATAATCTTCTAGTCAAGGCCACGGATGGAGGGGGGAGATCCTGTCAGGCAGCTGTTGTGCTCACGTTAGAAGATGTGAATGACAACGCCCCTGAGTTCACTGCAGAGCCGTACACCATCACGGTATTTGAGAACACAGAGCCTGGGACACCGCTGACCAGAGTGCAGGCCACTGATGCAGATGCAGGTATCTTGAGGGCAGGAGATAGATGGTCTGGCTTTGGGGTGTTTAGAAGGCATTGGGCCCCATGATAGAACACACCCCATTGGAGTGTGGTTGACCTCTTTTCCTCACGCACATGATGGAGCTTGGCATTGCTGTGGTCACAATAACCTAGGCCATTTTTCATGAATGTTTAAAGTCCTGACAGTTACCTTAAGGAAACTTCCTGCTACAGTGTAGCTGTGGTGTCTCTAAGTTGTTGTTGACGCCATTACCTGACACCCCCAACACCTATGTTGGGAATTGAACCTGCGGCTTTCCTATGCTTGGCTGAGGTTTTGCCAGTTTTATCCCCAGCCCCTTGAAGTGCTTTTTTTTGGGGTGGGGGAATAAATCAGTAGTGCTGTTAAGAAAGTTACAGCATCACAGAAACATAGCAAAGCTAGTACTATATTGCTAAAGTTGTATACATTTTCAAGAATATTTGTGAAGAAAATAAGTCTATAAATTCAAAAACATTCTGATAATAGAGAATAAGATACCTTCCTGACTTAATATTGAAGATATTTTTAAAAGTCAGACTTAGAATTCTTTGTCAGCGAAGTTAAGTAACAAGCAGATTTTGTTTTGGTCTTACAGATTCTATTTAGTTAATATAGATTCCAGCATTTCAGGGATAGGGACTCAAGGGCCCCTATTCCTAGCTGAGAAGCTATCGACAATGTATGGCTTCTGTAGGAAAGAGAGGCAGTTTCCTTTAAGAGTCCAGGTTGTTCATGCACAGTCTTGGTGGATGACTCCATCCCTGTGAGTAAAGGGTAGCACATATTGGGGCTGGTGAGGTTTTTTTTTTTTTTTTTTAAGAAAAAGTAAAAAGCACATGAAGATGGAAGAGGTGCAGGGGTGGACCTAGGACAAGCTAGGAGAAGTGACAGTGAATTATTGAAATACGTGTTATGTGAAGTTCTCAATGAATTAGCGAAGATACTAAATTAAAAAATCTTGGCTACTGTCATGATTTGAATTGTATCTTTTGATTATATGTTTGACTGATAGGTCCATGTTATCTGTTTGCATTTTCATCATTTAAAAATGTCTTGCATTTTTAAATTTCTCGCCATGAAACCTGATAGGATTTCATGTTTTGCCAGGATTGAATCGGAAGATTTCCTACTCACTGATTGACTCTGCTGACGGGCAGTTCTCCATTAACGAGCTATCTGGAATTATCCAGTTGGAAAAGCATTTGGACAGGGAACTACAGGCAGTATATACTCTCACTTTGAAAGCAGTGGACCAAGGACTGCCAAGGAAATTGACAGCTACCGGCACGGTGGTTGTGTCTGTCTTGGATATAAACGACAACCCGCCTGTGTTTGAATACCGTGAGTATGGTGCCACTGTGTCTGAGGACATTGTCATCGGGACAGAGGTTCTCCAGGTGTACGCAGCAAGTCGGGATATCGAGGCAAACGCAGAAATCACCTACGCCATAATAAGTGGAAACGAACATGGAAAATTCAGCATTGATTCTAAGACAGGTAACCCTCCCCGTGAGTGAGGAAGCCCTCATTCCGTACTGAGGACTGGATCTGCCTCACACTTCATGCAAAGTGGTCCATGGGTGTCCTAAAGACGTAAAGCTCAAGATTCCCTTTCTGTTCCTTAGTGGGATTGAGAGCAGTTTGGAAACCATCATTCTCTGATTCTATATACTACCTATTTTCTAGCAGATCCATTGTACATTACAAGCCAGTTTGGAAAACTCTTGACTCTCACTCAGTTTAGTGATGATGCAAAGTGTCCCAGGTTTGCCAAGGCAGGATGCTTAGTGGTGATAACCTTGTGTAATTACTCATTTAATCCTCATATCAAAGGTACGTGGAGTGGCTTCCTCCTGACAGATGTTCCTGTATTGGACATCTGTTAATTCCATAAGTTGACTTCTCTACTGTGCTCATTATATACACTAGTAAAGGGAGATTGGCTTCTACAGAGCCAGCAGTATTAAGGATCAACCATTACTAACGCCTGCTTTGTGAAGAATCATGGTGTAGTTGTGTTAGCCTGTGGTCTAAAATACTTACTAGCGCTCAGGATATTATACAATGTAACTATCAGGCTGTGCTTAGCTGTGAGTGGTGTGTGACTGTTTCTGATGAAGAATAGGTGTCTAATGATTTTTAATGTGTATTTTTAATGTCTTATATCTGTGGGACTTTTGAAGCAA
>NW_021620314.1:1289642-1320238 GCF_004785775.1 Grammomys surdaster
AGTGTTCTTACAAGTATTGTTAAATCAGTGAGGTATCTCATTTTATTGCTTTGTTTATTGAAAGATGATCTTGGTGTGTTGTCCAGACAGGACTCAAATGTATATTTCCTGCCCCAGCCTCCCAACTGCTAGTATTAGAAGCACGATCCCAGGGTTCCATTCTCAGAGGGGATATTTAAGACTGACTGGACAGTTACCTCAGAGACTTCTTTTCAGAAGAACATTCATGACAACAATAGCAATAAGAAGGAAACCAAAAGGCACTGAGTTGAAATTTTTTTAAAGCATTAAAGTCTATAGTAGTGAACAACATCAAAGAAGGACTGAGAGCCACCGTCATTTTAAAAGCAGTATAGTCATTTAAAGCAGAGATAGCATTACTGACTAATGTCACCAGGAATATGAAGAAAATAAAGAAAATAAACAGGAATGTTGGGTGGGTAAAAAAAAAATCATAATTTTAAATTACCGAATTAAAGCAGAAGATGCACAAGTTATATTTTGCAATGAGAACTACACATGTTAAGAGGTGTCAGTGTAATAAGAAATGGAACTGCAGTGCGCTTGACGGAATTCTGTCTCTCCATACAGGGGCCATATTTATCATTGAGAACCTGGACTATGAAAGCTCCCACGGGTATTACCTGACTGTGGAAGCCACTGATGGAGGCACGCCTTCATTGAGTGACGTGGCGACCGTGAACATCAACGTCACAGACATCAATGATAACAGCCCAGTGTTCAGCCAAGACACCTACACCACAGTGATTGGTGAAGACGCAGCTCTCGAGCAGTCTGTGATCACAGTGCGTACCTTGCCTTACAGCTCGCCTCTTCTCCATCTTGAAGGGATCATTAGTAGAGTCATTCTAATTCTTAAACTGGTTCTGTTTAAAATACCGTAGAGCGTTATAATTGTTCAGCCAGAGGACACGGCTCAGTGCTAGAGCACTCACGCTGTCCCCGTGAGGGTGTGTGAGTCTTCACCACTGCAAAACGAGAAGGTCCTTGCTCAGCCAATTACTGGCTTTTAAGTAACTGCCGTAAATAAGCTAGCTGCTGTTTCCTCTGTCCCCTCCCCCACTGTTTCCTAAAAGAGTGATGTTTCCTAGATTATGGCTGACGACGCTGATGGCCCCTCAAACAGCCACATCCACTACTCCATCATAGAGGGTAACCAAGGAAGTCCGTTCACAATTGACCCTGTCAGAGGAGAAGTAAGAGTCACGAAGCCCCTGGACCGGGAAACGGTAAGCTTCCAAAGGGATTTGAATTGGTATCAAAGCAGTAAAGCTTCCAGTTTGTACCTGCTTGGTACAATGTGAAGTCCCCAAAACGGTAGAACTGTCGTCGTCTTAGGAAATGACGGGGCAGGGTAGAAATATTTGAAAGTCAATTAAAATGTTGGTTCTTGAGGGGTTTTTTGTTTGTTTGTTTGTTTGTTTTTTGGGGTTTTGTTTTGACTGACTTTGTTTTTCTTCATTATTTGGGAATCCCACATTATACACCCTGATTGCACTCACCGCCCAAACCCTCTCATTCCTCCCATGTCCGTTCCCCTTTCCCCGCCAAAAAACCAAAAACCAGGTAGTCCATCTTGTCTTGTGTTTGCCCATGTACTCACTGGACAAACCCCTAGTGTCCAGCCCCACAAGGGAAGGTGAGTCTTTCTCTATCTGCAGCCTTGCGAGAAGTGATCAACTGTGGAGAGGTAGCAAGAGGCGGGCCACCCCTCCACTAGAGAGGGGCGGAGTCGGCTCTTCTACTGGCTTCCTATTTTTGAGTGGCATCTTCCTAAGAGTCTGAGAAGCTTGACTGTTAACTATAGAAAGATCTATTGTATTAAGCAGAGTAAAGTGTGATTTTTTTTTTTAAATGCAGATCTTGCTATATAGTTCAGGCTAGACTCAAGCCCACAGTACTCTTGCCTCAGATTTCTGTGTGTTGAAAACTTAGGTGCCTGTCACCATACTTGACTGAAATTTAGTAATTGCCACTAAAGAACTTAGCTCTTACAGCATACTGTATCCACTGTGAGATGGTAGAGGAGGTGGCCTGGGGAGTTCTCAATGCTGTGGCTGTCGAGCATTTGCTGGACTGATGTCCTACAGAATGGTACCTCAGGATTTACCCATCTTCTGACCCAATGCTCACTCTGAAGATACTGTAACAGGGAACTGCCCTAACAGTGAGGCTGTCTCACTTGATTTCTTTTTCGAGTGGCCACAGATACCTTGAGGGATTTAAACAACTAAGTATAACCCAGGTGTGAAATTGAAGGTGACGGTGACGTGGCACATCTTGAGATGCTGGAAATGAGTCTGCTCACGGGGCAAGAGGCAGCTCAAGTTTCTACCTCTGGCTCTGTAAGATTTAGCCTGTGTTGAAGGTGCTACCTGTGGTATTACCAAAGTTACAACAGCCTGTCATCTAGGTCACTGTTTTCTCTGGTCATTTGTGTAATTTGTCTTTGCATTTTAATAGAACTATAAGATTTTCAAGATCAAGTACTTTAATAAAACCTTTAATGGGAGAGAGCAGAGAATCTGCTTCTTGCCGATAACCATCTCTGTTGAGAAAATAGTGCATGCACTCCCTCGCTGGTTGGGAGTTTTTATTTTAATTTTAGGGAATTGCCCAGACATTAGGCTTGGCAAATGACGTCACTGATTCCCAGTTGATTAGCACCATACACATGATGGGTGTTCTCTCTTTCCCTGACAAAGATCTCAGGTTATACGCTCACGGTGCAAGCTGCCGACAATGGCAATCCACCCAGAGTCAACACAACCACGGTGAACATCGATGTCTCCGACGTCAATGACAACGCTCCCCTCTTCTCCAGAGACAACTACAGTGTCATCATCCAGGTAAATGGGTGGGGCGCTAAGGGGTGTGCAGCCTGCTCCATCTCTAACTGGCTCCAGGACACTCACTGGAAGTAGCTTTCCTTTCCAGACCCGTTTTCTAGAAAACTGGTGAAGGTGAGATTTAGAGGAGCCCCTGACTTAGTATACAAGGGGCATTTGGAGGACTCAGCTCAGCATTTCTTGTCCTAGGATTAACTAGAATGAGTTTTTCATAATCGTATCTTCTACTGCACTGGTCCACCACCTCTCCCTCCACCCCTAGGACTGTCATTGTCCTCCTCACTAACCCCCATGGATGCTGTTCCATTCTCTTTACCCTTCTCGGACCTCCTTCTGTTACTTCTCTCACTCCCCATGTTCCTGCCCTCCCCTTCCCCCCATGCCTCCACCTGTCTTCCCTCTTCTCTACCTTGATGCACTAGAAATGAAGTTTTATCATCTACATACTTACCAGAAAGCCTCATGTGTCCATGGTAGCCTTGATAGCCTTTTGTTCTGTTTGCTTAACATTACGCAGGAGAACAAGCCCGTGGGTTTCAGCGTCCTGAAGCTGGTAGTGACAGACAAGGACTCTTCCCACAATGGTCCCCCCTTCTTCTTTACTATTGTGAGTGGAAATGATGACAATGCGTTTGAAGTGAACCAGCACGGGGTCCTCCTGACAGCGGCGACAGTCAAGAGGAAAGTGAAGGACCATTACCTTCTGCATGTTAAGGTATCCAAGTCTTCATGGTTTCCCTTGGGTTCATAGAGAGCATCTGCAGGTGGTTGTCTTTGTGTATTTAGGTAGCTTCCTCACATGCTATAGAAAAAAATGAATATGGTCTGTTTTTTGAGTGCACATCTGATTTTGTCTCAGTGGTGCTTCGGCTACCCCTTCTAAGCAGGAGTGTGACTCAGTGTCCATACGAGTAAGGAACAAAACAGTTGTCCTTTTCCTCAGTGGGCTTCATGGTGAGAAATGAATACCTAACAGTTGATGCTGTGCAGAACGTAAGTGAACCGCGTCATGCATTTTTATTAGGAGATGGCAGTAACACCAGAGGCTACTTCTGTCTTCCTAGGTGGCTGATAATGGAAAGCCTCAGCTGTCATCGATGACACACATTGACATCAGAGTGATTGAGGAAAGCATCCACCCTCCTGCCATCTTGCCACTAGAGATTTTCATCACTGCCTTTGGAGAGGAATACTCAGGTGGGGTCATAGGAAAGATCCACGCCACAGACCAGGACGTGTATGACACCTTGACATACAGTCTGGATCCCCACATGGATGGCCTGTTCTCTGTGTCCAGCACGGGGGGTAAGCTGATTGCACACAGAAAGCTGGATATAGGCCAGTACCTTCTCAATGTCAGCGTGACAGACGGGAAATTTACAACGGTGGCCGACATCACCGTGCACATCCAACAAGTGACACAGGAGATGCTGAACCACACCATTGCGATCCGCTTCGCGAATCTCACCCCGGAAGAGTTTGTCGGTGACTATTGGCGCAATTTCCAGCGAGCTTTACGCAACATCCTGGGCGTTCGGAAGAACGACATACAGATCCTCAGCCTGCAGCCCTCTGAACCCCATTCGCATCTGGACGTCTTACTCTTTGTAGAGAAGTCAGGTGGCACCCAGATTTCAACAAAGCAACTTCTGCACAAGATTAATTCCTCCGTGACTGACGTCGAGGAGATCATTGGTGTGAGGATCCTAGACGTGTTCCAGAAGCGCTGCGCAGGGCTGGATTGCCCGCGGAAGTTCTGTGACGAGAAGGTGTCCGTGGATGAAAACGTTATGTCAACTCACAGCACAGCCAGACTGAGCTTCGTGACTCCCCGACACCATAGAACGGCTGTGTGTCTCTGCAAAGGTAAGAGCGCATACGTACATGGACATGAGCGTTAAAGACTGTTTTATTGTGGGGAGCTTAGCAGTTAGGAGCCTACTGGCTACTCTTGCATCAGACTTAGATTTGATTTCCAGCTCCCTCATAGTAGCCCATGACCATCTGTAACTTGAGATTCACGGATTCATGGGCATCAGGTACCCAAGTGGTACATAGACATGCATGCAGGCAAAACACACGTACACGTAAAATTAAATTTAAAAAAATGTTAGGAGGAGGAGGAAGAAGGAAGAGATGATGACGGTGATGATGGTGATGATTGTTTTATGGCCAGGCCTAATGAGATAGGCCTATGATCTCAGCTACTTAGACTGCAAGTTCAGAGCCACTCTAGGCTACATAGGAGTCCAGGTCAGCTTGGGATAATGATATCCCATCTCAAAATGAAACAATGAAAAAAGGGCTGGAGAAAATGTTAGTTGGTGGACAAGTGCCAGTCTAGCATACAGGAGGCCTGAGATTCAACCCTCCGGCACTGCAAAAATGAATGAATGAATGACAACAGTAGTGATCACTTTCCTAATTCCTGTGTTCTCTCCTCTCTTCCTCTTGTTTTTCTAAATACAGATGGGAAGTGCCCACCTGTCCACCACGGGTGTGAAGATAACCCCTGCCCCGCAGGATCTGAATGTGTCGCAGATCCCCGAGAGGAGAAGTACAGCTGTGTGTGTCCTGGGGGCGGCTTCGGTAAATGCCCAGGTAGGTGCTCGCTGCCAGGAATTCCTCACGTGTGAATTCATTTCGAACCATCCCTGACAGTGCTTTGATTTCTGTTTCTTTATTGGAGGAAGAATTATGTGCAGGTTGTCTGTCATAACGAGGTAAGCGGAACGATGGACAGAGAGCCGGAGCTCCCTGGGCTGTCTGTTGGGCCCCACCACCCAGCCTGGCCCTGCCCTGCCCAGCCCCCACTCATCCCCACCCCTCCCATGGCTGCATAAACCACAAAGCTTCATTTTTTTCTTGTTTCCCTCTAATCTTCTTTTGCCTGATTTCTCCCACAGTCCTCGGCTTTTTGCCCCTACTTAGCTCATTAAAGACATGTTCCAAGCCCATTGTGAGCAATCCTCACTGTCCTTAATAGCTGGACCGGGATTTAGTCACCATTCTGTATGTGTCTTCCTGTTAAAGAATGTATCTTTCCCGTTAAAAATCTTTTCAAGTTCATCTTTGCACTCTGGTGCTTTTCTCCCTCTGCTCATGATATCCTGAAACTAGAATCTGCTGTCAAAAATTAAACGCATTTAATTTTTTTTAGATACACCATTCTATTAGTTTCTAAAGTAGCTGAACCAATATGTTCCATTTCTTCCAGGCATATATGAAGGTCTGGTGTCTCATTCTCTTTCTCTGTATTGAAAGCTTTCAATTAAAATCCGTACTTCTTCCCTAGTGAGATTGAAATGCTTATTTAAGTTTTTAACGTCTCTGGCTGCTTATGGAAGGAACCACTCTGCTAATTAGTTGGTGTTAGCATTTCCTATAGTGTGGCTGGCCTCCTGGGCTGTGTGTTTCTGAATGAGTCGAACTCTGGGTATTATGATTAACATGCTTCTTATTACAATCTGCCCTCTCTTCTTAATATTGGACTTCTATTTTGTTAAATGTGCCTTTTGTCACTTTGAAATTGAATTTTTATTTAGTCAGTTCTGCATAACTTAATTTTCATTTCCGGAGGCTGATAGGATTTTCATCTTCTTGGAGTAATGGGGATTGTTTTGTGGTTTTGTCTGACAGATTTTGCCTAATCACCTTGAGGCTACATTCCTTTTTTTCTTCTCAAATTGCCTACTCATAACTTACACAGAACATTTTTATATTTAGTTTTGTTATTATTTTAGACTTTATTCCTCTGGGATACAGAGTTCTCAGTCTCTTCCATGTGGAAAGTCAGTTGTATGTGCTTTGCTATCTGTTAAAGCCAGTAGGCACTTTTCCTATTGCTGCAATTTTAAATTTAAAAAGACCAAAAGCCAGCCTCTGGGGAGGGAGGACGATCACACTTACTTTTGATGATATGCTTAGGTTTGTTGCTGACAGACTTTTTTTTCCTGTAATCCGTAGGGAGTTCATCCATAACTTTTACCGGAAACAGCTTTGTGAAGTATCGTCTGCTGGAAAATGAGAACCGACTGGAGATGAAGTTGAGCATGCGGCTGCGAACCTACTCTTCCCACGCGGTTGTCATGTATGCTCGAGGAACCGACTACAGTATCCTGGAGGTATGGCTTTTATGCATCCTGTGACCTAGGACCGAGGGAGACTATGAAATTTCAATTCTCTCTCCTGTCCTGACTGTCCCATCTAAAAACAAACTAAGAAAGGTGGGTTTCTCCGAGTCTCAAGGACTCGTGGCCTGGGTAACGTTGACACTTGGGTGCTATCGAAAATTCTTTCTGCTAGCCAGTAGCCTAGAAATTTACTTCAGATATTCTTCAACATAAACTTTGAGACCCGTGACAGCTAATGAACAAATCTCTTCTTTATACCTTGCTAATATTGACAGTCTGTTTATACAGAAACCCTCCATGGTATCTTGTCCGTGTGTGTCCAGCTAGCAGTTAATAATTAGTCACGTCTGTGTTATTTTTGAATGCACCCTTGGCACCCGGACGATCCATTTGTATTATTTGTATAGTAGATGAATGAGTTTGTGCTCCTTGGCACCTAACTGCAAGCTTGTATTCTTTCTACCTTCGTTCAGTAAACATCCCCCTCTTAGAGAGTTTGCACAGACTGACGCTGAAGATGCGATCGGTGTGAACAATATGTATTCTGTTGCAGATTCACACCGGGAGGCTGCAGTACAAGTTTGACTGTGGAAGTGGCCCTGGGATTGTCTCTGTTCAGAGCATTCAGGTCAACGACGGGCAGTGGCACGCGGTGTCCCTGCAAGTGGAGGGCAATTATGCGAAGCTGATTCTAGATGAAGTCCACACTGCATCGGGCACGGCCCCTGGGGCTCTGAAAACCCTCAACCTGGATAACTATGTATTTTTTGGTGGCCACCTCCGCCAGCCAGGGACGAAGCATGGGCGAAGCACCCAGGTGGCCAATGGTTTCAGGGGCTGCATGGACTCCATTTATTTGAATGGGCAGGAGCTGCCTTTGAACAACAAACCAAGAGCTTACGCGCACATCGAAGAGTGGGTGGACCTCTCTCACGGGTGCTTGTTAACTGCCACAGAAGACTGCTCCAGCAGCCCTTGTCAGAATGGAGGCGTCTGCAATCCCTCACCTACCGGAGGTAGGCTTAGTAAAGCTGCGGTCGCTCAGATGTTGCCCTCATGCACATTGAAAGGCGACTTCCCCGAATAGAATTGGTTTGCCTCACTTCCATTCAATGATGTCATCACTTCTTGTCTTTGTCGCAGACGGTGTGGTCAGAAGTAGCATGTGCTGTAACATTGGGCTAGTCTAAGGAACCAGCAGCAGTGACCACGGCCAAAGATTCACTAGGGCCATGCACAGCTTTTAAGGGAGAAAAGCAAACATCTCTTGCTGTGTTCTCTAATGGCATGTGCCTGGGAATACTACCTGTGGGTGTAAAACTGTTGTTGACTGGCGTTGCTTACGTGTGTATGTCCATCAATGGGCCTGTTTCTCTCACCCATTCCATTTGACCCACCAGCCGTATGTAATTATCTTTAACTGAATCTAGTCATATCTGTTTAGGTTTCATAGGATGAACATACTAAATTTTAAAATCCAAATTCTAAAAGGCTCCCAAATCTAGAACTTTCTGACCTCCTAATGTATTATGTAAATTTCCAGGGTTGGAGGCATTTGGAATATCAGATTTCCAGTTTAGAAATATTCCAGCTGTAAAATCTGTAAAAAAAAAAAAATACTAAGCCTAAATAAAACACACACACACACACACACACACACACACCCTCCAAAGTAAATCATTTCAGGTCCCAGTATTTTAGAAAAGAGATATTCTACCCTAATGGATAACTCTTCATCTGGAGAGAATGGGAAATTTGCTCTCTTTCATAGATGTTGAGGGACTGCATCTTCGCTTAAACATAAAGGTATCATCCAGTGAAACACTTTGCGGTCATTGAGTGACTGGATTTTTTGTTCTTTTCCACGGTGTAGGTTACTACTGCAAGTGCAGTGCATTGTACGTAGGGACGTACTGTGAGGTGAGCGTCAACCCATGTGCCTCCAACCCCTGCCTCTACGGTGGAACGTGCATGGTAGACAACGGAGGCTTTGTTTGCCAGTGCAGGGGGCTGTACACTGGTCAGAGGTATGTTTGTATTTCTTTCTGAATGAAGGTTAAATATTAAAGCATGGAATTCTGCATAGGATGGGTCACTGTGTTCTTCGGTGTTAATGCTGTCTGTTAATGATTCGCAGTGAACTCATGAGGGCTTTTCTTCATGTGTTTTTCCTTACTTAGATGTCAGCTTAGTCCCTACTGCGAAGATGAACCCTGTAAAAATGGTGGAACGTGTTTTGACAGTTTGGACGGTGCTGTCTGTCAGTGTGACTCAGGCTTTAGGGGAGAAAGGTAAATCATTTCTTTGAAGCGTTGTATCTGCTGCACCTTCCCACCGTGTGCTGACCATTAAGTCAGCGTCGTTAACTCACACTGCATCGTGTCAGACTGTGGTGATTCTCACTGGCGTTCTTATGATGTGCAGACAAGTCTTGACAAAAGACTGGATCAGAAAGATGAATGTAAAGCGGGAAAGCTCTGGTTCTGTACTGTAGAGCTATTAGTTATAGATGAAGAATGTGTGGGTCATTGGCAAGTGGCCAATGCTTGTAAACTGGTTGCATTTCTTTGTGTTTTCTAAAGCAAGTACTTCGTGACACAGTGCCGTCTATCCATGAGAAGGTACTAATCACGATTTCTCACAGTGGTTTGTACCAACATAGATCCAGCATCTAAACCTTGCTGCCTTTCTCATTCTTATAGTAATTATACTAATTATTATTATATTAATTATACCAATCCCCAGTATAAGCCTAAGAGGTGGTTAGGCTTTAGATATTTAGATATCTCAAAAAAAAACACACCTTGAGAAAAAAGCATAAGAAACTAATTTCAGATGCTATCTCTTTTCAAAAGTTAATTGGAATCAGGCTCAGACATACTCCCTTAATCCCTGCACTCAGTTGGCAGAGGCAGGTGGATCTCTGAGTTTTTGAGGCCAGCATGGTTTACATAGTGAGTTCTAACCCAAACAGGGTAATGTTATAAGACCCTGTCTCAACAACAGACCTACTGGGTATATGTAATGTTTGAATGCCTGGCAAAGAACATTTAGATGAGTCTCCTTCAGTCTCATTAGGCTGCTGGTGTGGTCTGCCTTTAGTTATTCTATATCGTTTTGTTCTTGGAATCATTATAATCCTGAATATCGCCCTTAGTCTTGAGACCCTGGTACATTTGTGGGTTTCCCCAATTTTAATCAGAGTATATTCCTATGTATTTTACAAAGAATATATCAGTGTTCAGACTTTTTATTATAATTCCTCATAATTTGCAAGTAGATGATTTCTTTTTTTCAAATGGGAAAGAGCTTCCCATTTGTAAAAGCTCAGAAGCCAGGGTGGGTATGTACCGCCCACATGTTCACATGCCCTGGTTAGAAAAGCAGAAGGGACTGTCTGTGATCTGCTCTGTGATGGTGACACGTGTAGGAAGATGATTCTAATTCCAGAAGGAATAGCATTTTAAAATGGAGAGTGTGTTTTCTGTTCCCAAACAGGACCATTTTCACTGAGAATGGTTTGCAGTACACACCACTTGTTAAAATGTACCTTAGCTTCCAAAATTTCTAAATGATAGCTTGACCATGAGACCTAAGAACAACCTATGTTATAGCCTATTGAACTGATTTAGTTATCTATTAATTCTAGAAAAATGCAGCTAGATATCGGCTTGACGTGGTGCATCTCAGATGCACGGTCAGCCTATGACCCTGTCACCAATCCACAGAAGGCCTCTTCTGGTTCCCATCCCTGATATTTTCTGAGTGTTTCCCATTCAGCTTTGTTTCGGCATCTCACTGAAGGATGGGTGTGTTTAGTGTTCATCCTGAAGGATTCTAGGACAGGTGGGTTCTGACATCTACTACAACGGTCTCTCCTTCTTGTTGGCAGATGTCAGAGTGACATTGATGAGTGTGCCGGGAACCCCTGTCGGAATGGGGCCCTTTGCGAGAACACACATGGCTCCTATTACTGTAACTGCAGCCAGGAGTACAGAGGGAAGCACTGTGAGGACGCCACTCCCAACCACTACGTGTCCACCCCGTGGAACATCGGACTGGCCGAGGGCATAGGCATTATTGTGTTTATAGCCGGGATATTCCTACTGGTCGTGGTGTTTGTCCTCTGCCGGAAGATGATCAGTCGGAAGAAGAAGCACCAGGCGGAACCTGAAGACAAACGTCTGGGACCGAGCACAGCTTTCTTGCAGAGAACTTACTTTGATTCGAAGGTGAACAAGAACATTTACTCTGACATACCGCCCCAGGTGCCTGTCCGTCCCATTTCCTACACCCCGAGCATTCCAAGTGACTCCAGAAACAACCTTGACCGGAATTCATTTGAAGGCTCAGCCATCCCAGAGCATCCAGAATTCAGCACTTTCAACCCCGAGTCTATACACGGGCATCGGAAAGCTGTGGCTGTGTGCAGCGTAGCTCCAAACTTGCCTCCGCCACCGCCTTCCAACTCTCCCTCAGACAGCGACTCCATACAGAAACCTAGCTGGGACTTTGACTATGACGGTAAGGGTGTGAAGGTTTCTGTCTCACCAAAATGCCACTGGGGTGGCAGTGCTGTTCCTAGCCTGGCCATGGTGGTTTATGGGGCTGATGATGATGCTTTCCAATCTGAAATGGTCATGAAAACTCATTTATATATTCCAGTTCCTGACTAGGGATTGGGAGCTTGGAGTTATTTTATTAAATTAGATCTAGGGCTGGTGAGATGGCTCAGTGGTTAAGAGCACTGACTGCTCTTCTAGAGGTCATGAGTTCAAATCCCAGCAACCACATGGTGGCTCACAACCATCTGCAATGAGATCTGATGCCCTCATATGGGTGTCTGGAGACAGCTACAGTGTACTCACATATAATAAATAAATAATAATAATAAAATTACCAATTCATCTAAAAAAAAAATTAGATCTAATTGTGTTCTAATTAATATTCTAGAAAGGCCATTTCACCTTTGTAACCGATACACATTGTCAACTGTGATTTGGGGATGTTTTATTATAACAAATAATGGGGGCGTCACTTATATACTAATTATTTTTTAATTACAGCCAGGCAAGGTGGTAGAGTTCTTCTAAGCAATATTTATGTGTGGCTTAGCATGTACCTAAAGCTCTAGATTTTAACTGATCACTAGTTACACTTTATAGACTTACTTATGGAGAAATTCTAAGTTGTTGAGTCTGTTGAGAATATGTGCAGGCCTTTTTATTGTTTTGTTTCTAGGATGCTCCCCTAGCTCGCTCTCCCCCATCCTGTAGCTCATGTACTGAGCACAGCTCAGGTACTTTCTATGGAGGGTAACCATGAGCCAGAGGGAACTTGGAACTCACTGCTTACCTAGATCTCTCCCTTTCAGCTAAAGTGGTGGATCTGGATCCTTGTCTTTCCAAGAAGCCCCTGGAGGAAAAGCCCTCCCAGCCGCTCAGTGTTCGGGAGAGCCTGTCCGAGGTGCAGTCCCTTAGCTCCTTCCAGTCAGAGTCCTGTGATGATAATGGTAAGTTTCAGACGCTGACGTTGGATGCTGTGGCCGCTCTGAAATGCTGCTGGTGTTCCTTATGCCATGTACTGATTTAGATGGACCAGGTCCCCTAATTAAGAATGAAAAATGCTCCGTGTTCCCCTTGGCATAAATGTATAATGTGGTAAAAATACTTGCATGGACCTACACAGGGGAAAATATTTAAAGATAGCTCAGTCATAGGACACTTGCCTAGCATGCACAGGGGCCTAGGTTCGATCCCTAGTATTGTAAAATACAGTGTTCTCAATGAAGAGTTGTTTTAACTATCGTAATAGGAAAGAAAAAAAACGTTAATTTTCCTTGTTTGGCTACTCTTGTATTATTTATACTTTTTTGCATAACAGTGATTGTTATGGAAGCTCTGTGGGTGCTTTCAAGATCTCTGTAACAGTTTTTCTGAACATGCAATGCACACGCACATAACATGCACCCTCTGAGAAAAGATGTGTAGAAGTCTGAAATGTTCACTTCCGGTCATACCTTTGGTATTACAAGGTTTTGTTTGTCTCTTCCCCAACCACTGCTGCCCCAGCTCCCATTTGGATCAGAGCGTTCTGACTGAGCAGAGTTTAAGAGATGGCTAGTAAGTCGGATTATATTTCTAACGAAGAAGGTCTGGCAGCGGGTTCTGTGACTCCAGTTGTGTTTATCTGGTGTCCCCAGGGTGGATCACGCCAATAGATGGCTTTGCTGTAGTAGCACACGTACAAAAAATTATCGGCCCCACGGTAGTGGTTTTCGACTGGAAATAATTGAATCTCAGAAAGTATAGGGCTCAATTTTAATTTTTCTCCTTGTGTAAAAACGCAATGTGTTTACACATTAGGGATAGTTTATCCTTGGAAAGAAGAAACATGCTAGTAACCGTCACTTCCAAAATAACATAATCCATGACTAGAGTAATATAATTTATGATGACTACATCTATGGGTCTCTGCATCTGCTTATCTATTAAGCTTTGCAGAGCCCTTGTCTTTATTAAAGATGACTATAGATATATTCTGTTCCTTGAAGATTTCAAGCATGTTTTGCATTATTTAAAGCACATCCTTGTTTATTCTTGAGTGGAGAATATGAATGCATTATTGCTTATTAAACCATCAAGAACAAACCAGGATTATTTTTTCCGTTAGCTTCAATTCTAAAAAGTTTTTTTTTTTTTTTTTTGCCAGCTTAAGTGATTTATACTTTGGCCCTTGTAAGTTCAATGCTGTTCAAAAATACATTTAAGAATTTTATCAATAATTTCTTTCATTTTCTAGTTTTTATTATTATTACTATTATTATTGAAACCCCATTCTTGACAACATTCAGACACTTCTGGGAAGTCATTGTCAGATTAGCTACGAAGCTAATTTTTGGGCTGTAGCAGCGGGAAGGAAAGGCTGCCCGGGAACTGTCTGTGTTTTTAATCCCTACACCAGTCAACCATGTTCAGTTATAGACTTCAAGTCTGAGCCACGTCTGCACGAATCATTTCATCGGGAGTTTTCTGTGCCTTTTTAGTAGCTCACCATACACTTAGCAGCTCAAGAGAGCACAGACAGTTCTTGTGTGGCTCTGTAGTCTAGGAGTCCACTGAAGTTCAGATGTCAGTGGAGCTCCTCCCCGGAAGCTCTGAGGGAGGCTTTGGTTTCCTTCTTCCTCCCCTGCCTAGAACTCCCTCACCTTCCTGGTAATTAAGGCCTCTCCTTTCAAGGCTCCTGTTGTTCCCTGTTCAGAACCTGTGGTCAGAATGTCACGCTCCAGGGGCACAGCTGGGACAGCTCCCAGTGACAGGCCATTCCAGTCCCCTCAGCCCACCCAGCTAATGCAGAACGATCCCTCCACCTCTCCCACATGGGAGCCTTAATGACAGCAGGAAGCTTGTCTTGTTATGTTTTCTTCCAGGCACTAGGTTAAATAGTCATTAGATCTCAGGATTAAAATGTACCCAGTTTATGTCGACGTTGGTACTTTAAAATAATATGCAGGTGAAAAAGGAATCTGTACAGCATCTGCAACCTGAGAAATACACGCTAAGCAACAGGGACACAACCAGTCTTGTATTTACGTTGTACATATATCTCCCTAGATTTCCTTATTCTCAGATAATAAACCAGTTTCTTGAACATGTAATCCTTTGTCCAGGAGATGTAAATCTGAATTGTTTTTTTCCCTGATATACTCCATAACTATAATTGGGTAAAATACTTAGCTAAAGCTTTTTCCCTAACTCTTCTGGAAACATAGTTATTTCGTTTGCTTGACTAATAGTGGCAAGCCTATAGCTTGATTTGAAGTGTCCTGAGACCTGTAACTAGCGGGTAAAGTGCAGGGGTCATGCATAATTATCTTGTGGTCTCAAAGCATTCATCTCACAGTCTTATATTAGGGGAGAAATTGCATTGAATTAAAGAATTTTACTTAATGCATTGTTTTCTACTAACTAAGGATTTTCCTAATTGGCTCCTTTTGTGCCTTTTTACAAGCTTCCATAGTGACTGTAATACACCTTGTCAACGCTGTCGTTGACACGGTGAATAAAGAAGGTATAAGTCTCTGTGTTGTGTGTCTGTGGTTTGCAGTGACTGTAAGTGGGTGGTATGCGTCTGCCTATTGTCCTGTTATTGAAATAGTTCGTCCTTCGGGGAGGTTTGGTGGCTTTCATGTGGGGATGTTTATGTTCACAGTGTGAGTGCATTTTGAAAATATTTGTATGCATGTCTTTGCATTACTTGTTTTAAATGTTATAGAATGCTGCTGAAGACTTGGGGGCAGGTTTCCAGCACCAATTTCTGCTTGAGGAGGTCTGTGTTGGGCCCGAGAACTTTCATTTTTAGTAAATGTCCAGTTGATTTGGATCTAGAAATTTCCTGATGTGAAAATCACCGCTTCGGAGTGCTTGGCACACAAGCGTGAAGACCATAGCTCAGATCCCCGGGTGTAAATGAGGTGGTTTAAAGTGCTCTGCTGACAATTCCTACCTTGAAAGGCAGAAGCAGAGAATCCTCAGAGTAAGCTTAAGCTCTGACATGCATATACGCACACGTGCACATGCATATGCCCACACATGCATATACACACACACATATGCACACGCATATGTGCACTCACATGCATACACACACATACACATGTGCACATGAACACATACATATGCACACACATGCATATGCACACACATGTGCACACATATGCACATGCATATGCACTGTACCCCCGCCCCCACCACCTGTGAAAACACAGAAGGACAAGCTGTATTCAAACAGCACTCGCAGTAAACACACATGATTCTGCTGCAAGGACACATCAGCAGGCACCGTTAGGTGAAAGAGGCAAGGTTATCTGCTAGATCTGGAAGAGGGCAAGTGTGACGTCAGTGGTCACAGTTACTAAGGGACTTAGTCTACTTTCTTAAAAGTACTGTGTTTTCACTTTGGCAATCAGAATATTATCTGTATTTTGTCTACCCAATTTTAGTTGAAACAGAATGACATTCCAATATCTTAAATACTGATAAGTTTAAAGAAGCAGAAATGTAAAGTCTCCTCAATGTGATTTCTACTGATTTATCTTCATATCTGAAGTGAATTTAAAGTTGGAAACGCACATAAGTTTAAAGGGTTTTCAAATGCTTAGTGTACAGCAAGGGTTGCCAGTCCTCTTTTATAAAGGAATTCACTATATCACAGTAGATTTGTCAAAGCTACATAAATACTTTCCTTAAATACTCTTTTTATTCATATTTTTGAAACATCTGTCTTTTCCACTTTCATTTAAACTCCTACCAGAAATATCAGTTAGCTATTAATTTGTCAAAAATTACTTCGTTGTCACAGTTTTCAGGGACATTATGGGGTACACAGAAAGCATTACCTCTTGTTTAGAAGAGTGGCCACAGCTCTGCCATGACTAGTCCACTCACAGTGACAATGACTTACCTGCCGGGTCACACTTGACCCACGTTGTCTTGTTGAGTTATGAGAGTAATCTGTTAGCCAGGCCGAGCAGCATCCCATGGTCCTGAGATTTTTCTATCCATTTCCTTGGAGTTGGGGGCCAAAGAAAATGGGAGACTGGGAGAAAGAGTATAGCTGCAGAGTTGATGGGAAGAGGCCATGTCCTAAAGGTAGCTAATTAAGGATCTCACTAAAAGGTTAACAGTGTAAATATAACAGTCAAAGTGAAAGTGAGTAAGGTTTGGCGATATGGTCAACTTCTGGTTGTCTATGAGCATGCCACATCAGTTTCTCTGAACTTATACTTCTGAAGGGTCTCCTGTGCACTAACGTGTGTGCACATTGTGTGTGTGTAGCTCATGTTTTGAGATAGTCCCTTAAGTAACCAATTTATATATATATATATATATCAGTACCTGTAGTTTATAATTTTCCTAAGGCAGTTAGTTCTGTTTCCAGGATTCACAGCAAAGCCCCTGGTTTACCATCGCTCATCTCTCTCTTCGTGCCCTCCTCCCGTTTAGTTTGCGAAACATGAATTTCTCATTTGTGATCTGTAGCGAGAGTGAGGTAAAGACAGCTTGTCCGGCCGCCTGGGCCTTTACAGACCCGTTATATTGTACCGTGTGCTTATCTGGGTTGCCTTTTCAGCCGTTTGTCTATTTTAATTATTGATGTTTTCTTTTCTTTCTACTCTGCCACCCAAAGAATCTTTGGCTGCTCCTGACCTCAGCAAACCAAGAGGTGACTCATGCATGTCAGCTGTCCATTAATACTCACTAAAAGTCATTGGTTAAGCCCGACCAATGATGGCGTGCTTCACTGGGGTGCTTGATGCTACCGCAGTAACCAAGCCTATTGTTCTGCACTGCCTAACCTTCTCTCGGCTCTCACAGAATCTTTAAAAACCCCACGAAGAGAAAAAAGAAACTCCTACCCTTAAGTTAGGCCTTGGTTTTCTTAAAAAAAAAAAAAAAAAAAGGTGGCATTTTCATACTGTCCAGAATGATCCTCGGTTTTTTATGTTTTTTAGTACTTATTTGATTATATTTTGTTTGATTTAGGGACATGGTTTGATGCATACATAGCCTGTATTAAAATAATTCATTGTTTTATTCGTGGCTAATAAAAATCAATATAACTATTAATGCTACCTTTACTACTGAATTTAACATGTTAAAAGCTATTTTTATTATTTTTAGATTTGCCCTTAATTAGTATTTTCGGATGACAGGCAGCACAAAGCCCAATGATGTTTGGAATTTCTCCCAGTAGAGACCTTCTGTTTGAAAGCCCCTTACTAACTTCCTGTACCGCCTTCCCATGGAGCTGGGTCAGCAGAAGGAAAGTTGAAGCGTGGTTAGGATTGTTTGTTTAAAAAAAAAAAATCTGCATGTGTTTAAAATGGTACAGCTGCTTCTGTCGGAACTCTGTTGCCTTGAATGTCAGATATGTACTAAAACCGCAAGTTCACATTCCGGAAATAGTCACTGTGTCGGGGCGGGGTTTGCGGAGTGATGGGCTTGGGAGGAATGCACACATTCTTCTGTGTCTTGTGTCTGATACACTGAGCTCTTTCCCCGAGGCATAGAAGCTAAGAGAAACAAACTGAAATCTTGTTTCCTTTTCTACCAAGGGTACCACTGGGATACATCAGACTGGATGCCAAGCGTTCCTCTGCCAGACATACAAGAGTTCCCCAATTACGAGGTTATTGACGAGCACACGCCCCTCTACTCGGCTGATCCAAATGCCATTGATACTGACTATTACCCTGGGGGTTATGACATTGAAAGTGACTTCCCACCCCCACCAGAGGACTTCCCTGCACCCGATGAACTGCCACCATTGCCTCCAGAATTCAGCGACCAGTTCGAGTCCATACACCCACCCAGAGACATGCCTGCAGCAGGTAGCTTGGGATCTTCCTCCAGGAGTCGGCAGAGGTTCAACCTGAATCAGTACCTGCCCAATTTCTACCCCGTCGATATGTCTGAACCTCAGAAACAAGGCGCTGGCGAGAACAGTCCATGTAGAGAACCCTACACCCCCTACCCTCCGGGGTATCAAAGAAACTTCGAAGCGCCCACCATAGAAAACATGCCCATGTCTGTGTACGCCTCCACGGCTTCCTGCTCCGATGTGTCAGCGTGCTGTGAAGTGGAGTCTGAGGTCATGATGAGCGACTACGAGAGCGGGGACGACGGCCACTTTGAAGAGGTGACGATCCCTCCGCTAGAGTCCCAGCAGCATACGGAAGTGTGACGCTCAAACTCCTCCCCAAAGTGCCTGGACTTTCATGAACCTAGAGATGCTACCCGTGATATCCGCGTTGTTCTTTTGCAGCGGTCTTGCCCCCTTCTCGGCGAGCTGCGGTAGGCGTGGCTGCACGGAGTCACACGCCTCTTGACATGTTAGCCATTTCCAGTGTCCTAACTGACTATAATCGACCGGGTTTTCATCCCCTGTCCCATCCCCAGCATCTTTTCGTATTTAGATTTGTCTCTGTTAAAATGATGAAACAGAAATCAGTCCTGTCGTCTTGTTAGCATGATTCATGTATTTATATAGATCCGATTATTTTAATTTTGCTTTCTTTGTGTAAATTTTATGTACAGATTTGATTTTTTTTTTCCTCCCATAGTTTTAACTAGGTTTTCAGGACGCATTGTGTGTTTGTTTTCTGCTGGATCTGTGTGGTGTTAGTGTCATCGCCTAGCATCTGATTTTCTGATGTAACCAGGGTTTCATGCTGTTCTTTCCCACTCAAGTATGACATTTCATTGACACATTTCGGTCCAGTGTAGCTGTACATATGGGGTGAGGACGACCTGTTACTGGACATGTCTTAAATGGGTTGCTGTATTAGGATAAACATTATAAACATTTTTCATTATTGGAAAGTGTAAAGGGGACCTTCTGCATACCTGTTTAGAACCAAAACCACCACGACACGGTTTTTATAGTGTCTGTATATTTGTGATGCAATGGTCTTGTAAAGGTTTTTACTGAAAACTATCATTAGCCAGCCTTTCTTACTGACAATAAATTATTAATAAAATACTTTAGCTTTACTGCCTGGTTTTTTTACTGCATTTATATTGCTGTTCATGGTTCATCTGTTAAATTGAAATAGGGAGATCGACATATAAGTCCCGTTCCATCCAGTTGACAAAACCAGGCTACGTACGCCATACTTACATATGTAGCCACTAGGTGGCAGTAGATAGCCAATAAATGTTTTAATGAGCATCTGGCTGTTCCTTAAGCCCTATCCCAGCTTCCCTAGTGCCAGGATTATAGTTACCTAAAAACATGCCCAGTTGTAAAGCACATGGGTTATAATTGTGTGTTTGTATGCACACGCAAAGCATGCACATGTTTACAGTCATACAGTTTAAAATAGAAAACTGACATACATAAAACTATCCATCTGTGACATAAAACCTTTCAGCATTCTCCTTTTGAGTTTTCAAAGTACCATATTGTGCCTTTTAGCACTGTACACTATTGAAGGACAGCATTTTGTTACCGTTACTTAGTGTGCAGTCTTTGGATGAATCCACTTAGTTAGGATTGTACTGGTGTGAAGAGATACTACGACCACAGCAACTCTTAAAGGAAAGCATTTACTTGGGACTGACCTACAGTTTCAGAGGATTAGTCTATTACCGCCTTGGTGAGAAGAAGCATGGTGGCATGCAGGCAGACGTGCTGGAGAAGGAGCTGAGCGTTCTCATCTTGATACATAGGCAGTAGGAGGAGACTGTGCCACACTGGACCTAGCTTGAGGCTTACCCTATGGTGGGAAAAGTGGAGACCGGTAAGATTTATTGAGCTAACTTTGTGGGTGCGTCACTTAAGTGTGGTACACCCAAACTGGCACTTGTACCAAGCCTCCTGCTTGTTCATGTCAAAGGGTAATATCATTTTCCAAATATTCTCCTAAGCAGCTGCAAAGTAGTTCTCTGTCAGAAGTTAGTCATTTGCCTAGCTGCTACTTTGAAGACTTTTTTTATTTCTTTATGGTCCTTTGAGCATTAACCACTTTAAATACTAATTTTTAATTTTTTTTATGTTTCTATTTTTATTTTTTATTTTTTATTTTTTGGTTTTTCGAGACAGGGTTTCTCTGTGTAGTCCTGGCTGTCCTGGAACTCACTCTGTAGACCAGGCTGGCCTCGAACTCAGAAATCCACCTGCCTCTGCCACCCAAGTGCTGGGGTTAAAGGCGTGCGCCACCACTGCCCAGCTAAATATTAATCTTTGCTTCTCTTCAGGACAGTTCTAGAAACGTGGGTCCTTTATTTCGAGGACATTGCTCATGAGGTGAGTTCCAATCGTGTCAAGCTAGAGTTTCACAAGTCTCCTGCTGCAATTTCTTCAGCAGCAGCCTCTCTACTGTGAGGGAGTGGTGACATTTTTTCCCTTCTCTTTCTCTCAGAGAGCAGCCCAGCAGAGGCCAGCAGGGCAATCTCTCCACAATAAACTTCTGCCAGAGAACTTGAGACAATCCTACCTTCCATTCTCCTATTGAAAAAAATGTTTGTTCAAGAAAATTTATCTCACTGAAAATAAAATCCAGACAGGGAATGAGTCATTTTTGTGACATTAGCTTTAATGTTGATTTCATTTTCAGGAGCTTGTGTAAAAGGTAGGTTTGGGGTTTGTCATCCATGAGACCTCATGGCAAATTATCCTGACGGCCCCCTGCCCCCATCCACTTGGTTTTAGCAAACGGTGCCCTGTGAACTACCTTCGCTGGCTAACAAGAGGGGGAGAAGATATCTGCGGAATTCAGGCTCCCGAGACTAGCTGGGAAGTCTGAAGGTCACCGCGGATGGTTTTCTCTATTGCACATTCATTCTGTGTACTTTCTGATTGCTCTTCAGTAAAGACATTAGGTTCAGTTTCAATTAGTGCACCAGCTGAGCGGAGAGTTGTTCGTCAGAATTTAATTTCCTCACTCGGAGTTTACAACCTCTGCCGTGAACAGAACGAACTACTTGAATCGAATGAAAATGGAGAGCTTTATTTTTTTCCAGGAAAACCCCCAGACACTTATGAACACTCAGGCACTTAATGCCCCTGTTGTCGTGCTCGGTGGACATATAAGAGGCTACCTTTCCAAATGATGCTAGACCCTGGTGGGAGAAAACATGATCTATTTTATTTCAGTGAAAATGTCATCGGACCCAATACATCTTGCAAAGTGCTAACAGTGTCTGTGTATGCAGACAAGATGATGAATAGAAGCTATTTTTCTACATCATAGCCATTACCCAATTATCTCACGGGGTAAGATGGGATTGCCAAAGTACCTAATGACTATCGCTTCAATTCATTTTAATGTTTATGGGCCCTAACCAATAGTTCTGATGCAAGGAGGCACCTCTCCTGAGCATGTGTTGACCTCCAGTCAAACACTTGGGAGCACAGTTCTTTCTCAAATCCACACTGCTAGCCTACCTGCAAGTCAGAATTGCTGATATATATATGTGGTTTAGTTTTCCTGTTTGGTATTTTTGTTTTTCATTTGATTCTTTTGTTGATTATATATATTCATGTATTGTATCATGTTCTGGTATATGTAGTTTTGATACACATAGTAAAATGTTTGCTTAGTATTCAAACAGATGCCTATTTATCATATCAGTTCACAAATGTGTGTGTGTCTGTGTGTGTGTGTGTCTCTGTGTGTGTCTGTGTGTGTACATGAGAAAAGTACTAAGACCTAGGTGTGGTAGCACAGGACTGTAGTCCTGACATTTGGGAGGTAGAGGCAGGAGAATTATGAGTTCCAGGCCAGTTTGGGCTACATAGCTGAGAGTCAATAAATAGGTAAAACCTAAAATGTATTCTGTTGGTGAATGTCCTATGTTGGTAAACCGAATGAGAAATATCCCCCACGGGCTCATTTATTTGAACACGCAGTCTCCAGTTGGTGGTACTGTTTCCAGAGATTTAGGGAGTGGGGTCTTATTAGAAAAAGTCTATGCCTGGTGGCGAGCTTGGAAACTTTGTAGCCCAGCCTCCCCTTCAGGTCACTCTCTGCTTCCTGTTTGTGGTGGAGCATAGGATCTTTCTTTCGGCTTCCTGCCGTGGCTTCTTGCTGTTATGTCTCTCTGCCATTATGAGTCCTCCCTCTGTAGCCCTAAGCCCCAAATAAACTTTTCCGTCCATATGTTGACTTGGATGTTTTATCACAGCAACAGGAAAGTAACTCATAGCTGCAGTCGTTGTACTGTACATTAGATCTCTAGTACTGCTCAAGCTGTATACATAAAACCGTCTGCCCTTTGACCTTTGACCTCCACCTCATCTCTTCCTCTAGTCTTTCTCTCTAACTTCTCTCAGTTTCTATGTATCTGGGGTTTTCTTATTGGTTTTGTTTGTTCATTTGGTTTTTCTGCAGTTAAGTGAAACCAGGTATACTTCTGTGTCTGACTCTTCTGTCTTAATAGTTTGATGACTTCCAAGTTCATACAGGGATGTCTTAATTAGGGTTTCCATTGCTGCAACAAAACATCATGACCAAAAAGCATGTTGGAGAGGAAAGGTTTATTCAACGTACACTTCCACATTGCTGTTCATTATTGAAAGAAGCCAAGATGGGGACTAAACAGGGTAGGAACCTAGAGATGAGAGCTGGTGCAGAGGCCACGGTGGGGGGGGGGGCACTGCTTACTGACTTGCTCAGCCTGCTCAGCTCATAGAACTCATGACCACCAGCCCAGAGATGGCATCACCCACCCACAATGGGCTGGGTCCTCCTCCATCAATCACTAATGGAGAAAATGTCTTACAGCTGGATCTTATGGAGGCATGTCCCTCAGTTGAAGTTCTTTCCTTTCAGATAGCTCTAGTTAGTGTCAAGCTGACGTAAGACTAGCCAGCACAAGTGTCAGTTGTCAGGGTTTCCTTTTATATAACAAAAAGGAGACAATCTAGCTGTTTGGAAAAATGTTTTAATAAAATGCATGTATTTAGTTTTCAAGCCCAAAGAGTGACAGTATTAAGTAAATGGAGGCACGGGACAATTTAAATGTATCACACAAGCACGCAGGCAGACTTTTCTGCTAAAATCACTACACAGGAAATTTCGAGCCAAAAATCCAGGGGATCCATATTTACGACCTGATGATGAGTTGAGGCTTTAATTTTTAAAGAGATTTATTGATTCTAACTTTTTGATGAGTATTTGCCTGCATGAGTATCTGTCTACCATGTGTGTGCCTACACCCTCAAACGTCAGAAGAGGGCAAGGGTCTTGCAGAACTGGAATCACACATGGTTGTTAGCCACTGTATGGATGATGGAAAGTGAGCATTGGTCCTCTGTAAACATTAATTTTGTAAGAAATAGGGTCTTGGGGTATCAAATTCTTATCAAATTTAACCTTTCTCCAAATTATCAGTCTACTTTCTATAAAGGCAATTTTTACAAATTTGATAATTTGGAATCCTGCATTTTATTGGACTCAAATAATATTCTTAATGCTGCTTTGTAAATTGTGTGTGTATGTGTGTGTGTGCATGTGTGTGCGTGTGTGTGTGTGTGCATTGTTTTCTATACATTATATATTTGAAGGTATATGAAGGTCATAGTATATGAAGGTCAGAGGACAACTTTGTGAAATCAGATCTCTCTCGTTCCACCTTTAGGTGGATCCCTGATGTCAAACTCAGGTCACCAGGCTTGGCCAGCAAGTGCCATTATCTGCTGAGCTACCTTACTGACTCAATATGAAAGAATTTTAAAACCACCAACACCAGGGTTAGTGTTATATCTTGCTAGTTCCCCCACCCCTGCTGAATCTACACCTTATATGAGGAAGACATTGAAAAACACTAAGGTTAAAAACTTGGGCTGGGCAGTGGTGGCTCACGCCTTCAATCCCAGCACTTGAGAGGCAGAGTCAGGCGGATTTCTGAGTTTGAGGCCAGCCTGGTCTACAGAGTGAGTTCCAGGACAGCCAGGACTATATAAAGAAACCCTGTCTTGAAAAACAAAAAAACAAAAGAACAAAAAAACAAAAAAACAAAAAACAAAAAAAAACTTGGTCTTAGGATTCTATTGATGAGTAGTTGAGCATTTGTGGAAGACCTACTTTTCCAGTCTAGAGAGAACTAGGCAGAGGGAATGTCTACCTCTGGAGAGCTCATTGTTTGCAGTGCAGCTGATCAAACACTGACTCTGAGTCAAGTGAACCTTCATCTCAAAAGATGTACAAACACTGATTTCCTCTGTAAAGGCAAACAATGTCTTATTACGCACAGATTCCAGTAAGGGATATTTTGAGTCTCTGTCTCTCTGTCTCTGTCTCTGTCTCTGTCTCTCTCTGTGTGTGTGTGTGTGTGTGTGTGTGTGTGTGTATGTATACAGTCCCCAGATTCCTTTAAGGCATGTTTTGAAGTCTGCATGTTATAACGGCCTGCGCTTAGCTTTCCTTGAGTTGCCTTCTGATACCAAGCACTGACATCCTTTGCGATTGGCTCCAACATACTCTATGAGGATGATACATTTTTCTCTATGACACTTCCAACAGATGTTTATTCCCCCTCCATGTTGGAGACCCTGTCTCAAACTAAACAAAGCCAAACCATTTATACTATTTTTTCCATGACATCAATTTTCACATTATGGTTAGAGCCCAAGGTTCTTTGATACAGAGTTAAATATCTCTGATTTATGAGTTGAAACGTAAACAAACAAACAAACAAACCAGAAGCCTCTTGAGGGAGCAAAGCCTATGGTAGCTAGACGGAAACCCTGCCCAGGTTTCCCCACCTTCCCTGGCTCCTTTTCTACTTGGATGACTAAGATGACCATTTTGTGGATGTTAAAGTTGTCAATGGGTGTAACTCATAAGAATTTGAAATTACTGTGGTTTTTTTTTTCCTTAAATGAGTCGTAAACTTCAGGTCCCTGCAACAAATATCCTCCTTCCTAAAGCTCTTCAAACAATGTTCTCTAGGTTAGTTGACTCTGTTGGGCTTCCTATGGGGTTGCCATACTTTCAGCTCCTTCAGTCCTTCCCCTAACTGTTCCATAGGGGTCCCAGACCTCTGTCCATTGCTTGTCTGTATCTGCGTCTGTCTCAATCAGCTGCTGGTACAGCCTCTCAGAGCTCCCAGAGACTGGGCCACCAACCAAAGACCATATTTGGGCTAGTCGGGTCCCCCACCCCCATTTATATAGCAGAGGGCTGCCTTGTCTGTCCTCAGTCAGAGGATGTACCTAATCCCATAGAGACTTGGTGCACCAAGGAGGAGGGATATTGGAGGAGGAACCCTCTCAGAGGCAAAGGAGAGGGGAATAGAGGAAGAACTCTATGAGGGGCGAAAGGGAGAGGGGCAACATGTGGGATGTAAATAAATAAAAATATTTAAAAGATATTCTCTAAAAGAATGGTGTCATGAGGATTTCTTTCCTAACAGTTTCTTTAACTACACTGATATGGCTGGTGAGATGATTCAGCCAGTGGAAGAGTTTGCTGTTGAGCCTGTAAACCTGAGTTTGACCCCAAAACCTGCACAGTCGAAGGAGAAAGCCTACGCCTTGTCCTCTAACCTTTGCATCTGCAAATACGTAATATTTTCAAATGGACATAGGAAGGGATACAGCACTCATGGGAGGATACCCCTATTGTATTGTCAGTTCCCGCCACTCCAAATACCGGATTCTGAAAATCACAGTTTGTGGTCAAGCATGGTAGTGTGTGCCTGTAATCCTTGCACTATGGATGAAGAGGCAAGAGAACTGAAGCAAATTGCAGGCCAGCTTTATCTCCAAAGTAATTTGGTCTACCAAAGCTACTTCGATAGACCCTGTCTCAAACTAAACAAAGCCAAACCATTTATACTATTTGTTGCACGGTATCAATTTTCACATTGTGGTTATAGCACAAGGTCCAACTTTTAGTTCTTTGATATTGAGTTAAACATCTCTGATTTGTGAGTTGAAGCTTAAAAAGAAAAAAGACTTGGAGGAGCAAAGCCAAAGAGAGCCTGACGCTGACTGACATATCTCTTCACAAGCACAAACTCGGTATGTGAGACTCAGACTGTAAGCTCAAGTCAGATGGCAGGAGGCCCGCTGTCAGCTCTCACCCATGATCCTTTACCAGTTTTAACTCAGACAGTTACGTAAGATTCAGTAAAGTTTACTTTTCTTAGATCTGTCAGACTCATCTTAAAAAAGGAAAAACTTACCAAAGTTAGTGTCAGTGAGATTCTCTTACATCCTCCTGGAGAAGTCTCCTGATTTCAGGTTGTACAGTTGGACTTTTCACCTCTTTTGAATTATTTTTGTTGAGTGTATAAGATAAAGCAGGAATCTGGTTCTCCCGGCATCGTTAAAGGAAGAGAGTGTCTTTTCCCACGTGTCTCATGGTAGATGTACACTTGACAATGGATGTTCTGTTGTATGGTGCCATGGGCAACATAACATTTTATTTATAAACCTCGTGAAAAACACAAGTTCTTCTTGCTAAATCAGGTGAAGACAAAGCAAAAAGAAAAAAAAATACAAAAGCAGAAAACTTCTCCAATGGAAAGCTGTTAGCACATAAAAACTGTTTTCAAGACACCAGAAAAAAAAAAGAAAAAAAAAAGCAAAGTATCACGGCTTTGAGATTCGAGATTCCACTTCACCGAAGTCAGAATAACCAACATCAAGATAACACATACTGGTGATGATTTGGGAAAGAAAAGGTCCCTGGTGCAACCATTATGGTTATTAGTGTGGAACTTCCTCAGCAGCATGAGTCTAGAAGTGTCATGTGACTCAGCTATACCGTTCCTGAATAAATGAAACCCACCTCGGGTTGTTGTTGCTACTGTTTTGTTGTTAGACTCTGTCCCTCTGTGCAGCCCTAACTGTCCTGGCACTCAAACTCAGAGTTTTGAGTCTGCCTCTGCCTCCTGAGTTCAGGGGTTAAAGGTGTGAGCCACCTCTATGCTCAGCCTCTAAAGGCCTGTGTATCCTACCACAGAGATCCATGTACATCCATGTCCATAGCTGCTCCTTGCACAGTAGAAAGGAGATGAAATCACCTTACATGTCCATCAATGGAAGAATGGATAATGGGAATATGGTACATACACACAATATAGCAATTCAACCGTTAAAAGTGTTCACTGTTCTTGCAGAGGAACAGCAAGTGGGCTTGGTTTGGTTCCACCAAAATGGGTTTGGTTCCCAGCCCCCATACAGCAGCTCACAACTGTCTGTAACTCCAGTTCCCGGGCATCTGATGCTTTCTTCTGGCCCCTGCAGCACCAGGTGAAATTATGTATTGTACACTTACATACATGGAGGCAGAATGCTCAAATACGTGCAATTAAAATAAAGAAAGATCTTTTTTAAAAGGAAAATTACAAGAAAATGGATGGAACTAGAAAACATTATGTTAAGGGAGGTGAAGGCTCAGAGAGACAGATGCTGTGTGGCCACATATTCTCTCGGAAGTGGCTCCTAGCTGCTGATTGCTAAGCCTGTTGGGGAGAAAATGTGGGTAGAGGCCAAGGAACTAGAAAATAGTCCACAAGATGGAAAAGACAGGATACTTTAAGGGAGGGTGTCAGGGAAGACGACAGGATGCATGAGATTCTAAAGGAGAAGGGGATTCTGGTGTGAACATGAGCAGCAGCTGACAGGGAAGCAGGGAGATGGGGGAGGGGTGGAGTGTGGGCTGTGGACCAACCAAAGCAAAGCTTACATGTAAATGATACAAGCTTACAAGCTACTTCAAAACAGCCATACGAATAAAAAGAAATCATTCTTAATAAGGATACATTCTCAAAAGTACTAAGTTTTAACTTTGGATGAGGAAGAGGAACATCACGAAATTGTAAAATAGGCAGGTCACTGCAAGCTAAGGTTCCTGAAATTTCGAATAACAAGGCTAGGTGTATTCTGTACTGAAATAACCGTGACAGCTTCCATGGTGTCTAGACCATGGCCTTTTCTATGAACTTTAGCTACAGGATTATAACCACAGTATAAGCAGTATCTGTTGTTTTTACCCCCAGATTTTATATATATATATATATTTATATATGAGACTCCAGCCCAATTATTTGTTCTTAATGGCAAAACTACACCTTAAGGACTTTTCACTTGCTGTGGTGAAACCCTGTCACCACAGCAGTGTCTAGAATGAAGACTATTTGGGGTTTACTGTCCCAGGAGGGTAAGCCCACCACCATCATGGCAGGAAGCATGGCAGCAGGAAAAACGACAGCTGAACAGCAAATGAGGGCTCACCACACGAACCACAACCAGGAAGCAGTAAGAGTGTATTAAAAACCACCACGTGGTGGGGTGGAGAGGTGGCTCAGCGGTTAAGAGCACTGACTGGTCTTCCAGAGGTCCTGAGTTCAATTCCCAGCAACCACATGGTGGCTCACGACCATCTGCTATGGGTGCTGATGAGAGCAATGGCGAATACATAAAATTAAAAAAAAAAATCAATAGCTTTAAAACACGCTCATGTGCACGCACGCGTGCACGAACTCACTCGCGCGCGCGCGCGCACACACACACACACACACACCCACTGTGCATGGCTTGGAAAACTCCAAAGCCTCCTCCCAGTGATACTTCCTCCAGCAAGGCCACACCTCCTAAACCTACCCAAACATTGTCACCAACTGGGGATCAAATATTCAGATGGTCAAGAGTACCGGGAACACGTCATTCAAACCAACATATTGGGGACCCTGATCTTTAGGACTATGAGGAGGTGTCCAGAGTAAAATTCACTGTTCTCATTCTTTCAGCTGGCTTTTCCCATACTTTGCCTCACGTGGTCAGCTTAAAAGTACTAGAGCAGCTGAAGCTCCTCTCCTTGTCCCACTCTGCCCCTGGCCTGGTCCAATCATTCTACCAGTCACCTGGCTCGTTCACCTCATGAGCTGTGTTCACAAATATTAGCTTAGACCACTTTCTCTTTACCCAGTCAACATAACCGGGAACAGAAGTTACTTAGGAGGAGCGGTGGCCTTTGGCTGAGAAACAGTTTCTCAGTGTGATTACAGGGTTTCACGCACAGAGGTACGGAACAATACATTATTAAAAACTGAACCACAGAGGCAGGGGAGAAACCCGGTGGGGTGGGTACTGACATAGCGTGTAAAAAGCCCCTGGCTTGATCTCCAGAACTGCAGAAGGCTGGGCGTGGTGGCATGCGCTAGCAATCCTAGCCCTCAGGGTGCAGAAGCAGGAAGGTCATAAGTTCAAAGTAACCCTTGGCTAGTAGGAAGTTTGAGGTCAGAGATACTTGAGATTCTATCTTACAACAAAACACCCCCGGCCCCCCCCCCCCCCAAACAACAGCAAGGAAGAGCAGAACTATTTTATTATGGGCTTGGTTTTGTTGTTGTTGTTGGTTTTTTGTTTGTTTGTTTGTTTTTGTTTTTTGTTTTTTATTTTTTTGTGAGAGTACATCAATATTAAAGAACCTTTCTACTCACTTTGTAAATTTTCTTTTCAAAACTGACTCAGCTCTCTGGGGCTGAGCTCAGTGGTTGAGTGCCTGAGAAGCACGTGTGAAGCCCTGGGGTTTGATTTGTAGTGCGAACCCACATAAATGACTACAACAAGAAAACACCGCAGAGGCCTGAAGTACCTTGGCGGAGACAGTCCTGCATTCTGGCTGTGTTGGGAGCTCTTCCCAGACCAACTGAAGATAAGGGGAACATCTTTGAGTAAATTTCCAGTCCATAACACGGGAACAATACCCTCATGGACCACTGACTGGGTCCTGCTTCGCTGAAAGAAAAGGACACAGAGTAACACCTCCTGTCTTTGCAGGGAGGAACAAGGGAGGTGAGGCTCTTGGGCCCCTGGTTCAGAAAGTTCCGGGATACTCAGTGGTAGCATTGCTTCTAGGCTCCGCCCCACAGTTACCTGGCAACAGCCAGGTGCGCCTGACTCAAAATAAAAGGGGCTGCTTGCCCCCTCCTCTCTTGCTCTTGCCTTCTTGCTCCTGGCTCTGTCCTTTCATCCCTTACCCCCTATCCCGCAAGTCCCCTCCCCCCACTCCACGTGCTCATGGCCAGACTCTCCCCTCCTTCTCCCCTCCCTCCCTCCCCTCCCTCCCCTCCCT
>NW_021620314.1:1320338-1342052 GCF_004785775.1 Grammomys surdaster
CCCTCTCTCTCTCCCTCCCTCCCTCTCTCTCTCTCTCCCCATAAATACCATCCTGTGGCTGGTGCCAGGACCACAGCATGGGCCGCATTGGCACCCCTTTCCCCATGCCATACCGCACCTCCACCAAACATATCCCTGGCCTTTCTTTCTTTTTTTCTAAAACACAAAACTCACAACTTCTGGGGAGCGGAAAGGGAACCAGTCATGGGAACTCCCCCAGTATTATCACTCTGTGAAAGAGTTTGCTCCTGGTCAGTTAAGGTGTCTCCTCCAGCACAGCCACACAGAGATCCCTCACCTAGTTTCCTTCTGGAAAACAAAACAAAACAAAACAAAACAAAACAAAACAAAACAAAACCCTTATTCTCACAGTCATACCTCCTAGGTTACAAATGTTTTGAAATTTCCCGGCAGCGCTCAGGAGATGCTTGGGACGAAATTGCTCATGACATTCAGGCCTCGGTTCTAATCCAAGCTTTATGGAGGGCGCTCTAAAAAAATAGAACTCCTTAGATCAAAGGGATTGGCGTTCCCTCTACCCTTAAGGTTTAAGATGAGGCCTCAGCCCTCCGTCTCAGTTCTGAGATCACAAATGTGCCGAGATATCTGGGTTTTTATGTACATTCTGGGAATTGAATGCAAGTTTCATGCTTGTGTATCAGGAGCTATCGATGAACTAACTCATGGCTGAAATCTAATGTTTCCTTGAGGCAGAACTAAGTTCATCAAATCTGGACAAGTTTCTGTTGCTTTAGAGGTAGGAGAATTCCTATACATGTGACAACAGGCTCTCTCTCTCTCTCTCTCTCTCTCTCTCTCTCTCTCTCTCTCTCCCTCACCCCCGTAGTGTGTGTGTATTCACGCTGCAATATCCTTTATTTGAGCCCAGCAGGCAGTGTTCAGGTGTATAATGTATGATCGTACATCTTCTCTTTCAGCGGTAGGAAAAAAAAATCCCAAAGAGGCTTTTAATGTATTCAGGACTTGTGCTCAGCAAGGTTTTGAGCAGCTGAGAATCCATTTATAGGGAAATTAATGATTCGATTTCTCACCTGCAGTTGGAAAAAAAAAAAAAGAACAAAAAAACGTTTCTTTCTTTGTTAGCATACTGTGACAGACAAATCCCCCTGTCCTACCGGGAAGACCTCATTCCTTTCCCAGCTTGCCTTTGGAGATCCAGCCCTTCTCTGAGATAAAGCGCTTCTCAGGACAGCTTTGATCGCAGGCATTCTTTCCGGGTTAGTCTCCGGAGCTGCACGGAGAGTGCAGTTACACAGGGGCTTTGTCTTGTAGTAATTACCACAAAGATCTCAAATCCATCTCGAACCTGTTCTTGTCCACTGCAGCTCTTAAAGTAAACCATAACTGAAAAACCAGCTCTCCTGTGGAGCCCACTTTTAAGGCTTACTAGTTGTTCATGTGCATCCGTGTGCATGTATGTGTGTGTGTGCGTGCGTGTGTACATGTTCGTGTTTGTGCCTGCAGACACATGTGTGTGAGGATGTATGTGGAGGTCAGAGGTCAGTGTCAGGTGTTCTTCAGGAGCTGCCCACCTTGATTATGGAGACGGGATCTCACCTTGGAATGCAGGGCTAGGCTGGATGACCAATAAGATCCAGAGATCCTCCGTCTCAGTTCTGAGATCACAAATGTGCCGAAATATCTGGGTTTGTATGTAGATTCTGGGAACTGAAGGCAGGTTTCATGCTTGTGTATCAAGTACTTTACCACTTGAGCTGCCTGTCCCTCAGCCCTGCGGTATTTATACTGAATATATCCATATCATCTGTATGTGCTATCAACCACGTGAATCAAAACCACAACTTAAGTTTTTGTTCTACCTATGCCCCTGTGTGTGTGTGTATGTGTGTATGAGAGAGAGAGGTGTGGGGGGGAACAGAGAGAGAGAAAGACAGAGACAGAGAGACAGACAGAGAGAGAGACAGAGACAGAGACAGAGAGACAGAGAACACAGCCAAGGCACAAGTGTGGAGGTCAGGGAACAACCGTGGCCTTGGGTGTGAGCCCTTGCCTTCTGTCTTGTTTGAGGCAGTGTGTCTATTGGTCCGTGCTGGAAACACCAGGCTAGCTGACTATGGACTTCTGACTGTTTCTCTCTGCTCTCCGTCCACACACAGAGGCATGTCTATGTGGGTTCTGGAGATAAGAACTCAGGACTTACAGAAAGGGGCTGGGATGGGAGGAGAAGTGAGAGGAACCGGGACAAGTAAAGGAAAGAAAAACCATAATTGGGATGTATTATACGAGAAAAAAAAATCGATTTTCAATGAAACGAGGGAAAGGAACTCAGGTCTCATACTTAGCAAGTTGAGCCACTGGGCCATCCCTCTAGCCGGATTTTACTTTATACAATTAAAAACTTCAGCGAGAAAATGGAGGAAGAGGCTTTGTGTATTTACCCAGACATTGAGCCATGATTTTGAGTAATAGGATCAGGAACTAAACCCAGGGCTTTAGGTATGCTAAGCATATACTATACACCAGTGACATCCCCAAATTCTCAATTTCCAGTTTTTAATTATTGTCTAATTATGAGCCATAGTCATCTTCCCACTCTTTTTACCCACAGTCACTCAAAAACATTAAGCTCGTTAATGCTTCATTGTTACACCATATATTCATATATATATACTTACACATATGTCATATATCATACAGACCATGTATTGTATTGCTATACCATATATCATCTCCTGTTTTGTATAGTTTATGTTATTTTTTTCCTATTATAGGTGTCAAACTTTTCTGTGGACAATTCCATTCTATTGAGAAACACTGCCGCTTAGGAATGACGATCGTAGCTGTGAATTCAGAGGGACAACTGTTACTGTCCTTTTTCTGCCCATGCTTACTTAAGGAGTCCTTCCTCACCCCAAGGTTATAGATTCATGTACTCACATTCCCTTAACTGTATCTTCGCTTCCATTACCTATTTCCCTCATTGCTAATTTAAAATGTTAGCCTTAAGACTGTGTTTTATTCTTTGTTTAGATGGAATCTCACATGTCCCAGGTTTGTCTTGAATAGCTGAGGATGGCCTTGAACTTCTGAAACTTTGCCTTCCCTCCTGGGGTCTGGGGTTACATGACTAGCTGCCATCTCCAGTGTATACAGCACTAAGGATGGACTCTTAAGATTTTGTGAATGCCGGAGGGCACTCTAACGACTGAACCACATGCTTAGGCCCCTCAATTCTGCGTTTCATTTCTTCTTGAAATTAATGATGAACACAATCATTTTACTTAATACGATTGTTGAGACAGGATTTTATACAGCAACACTGGTTGACCATGCAGGTCAAGCTGTCCCCAAACTGGTGTTGATTCCTCTGCCTCAGCCTCCAGAGCTATGACACAGGTTGCTATGTCTCATTGCTTAATTTTAATATTGTGAGGTCATGCATCTTCTTATGCATCTGAGGCATGTGCATTATGCATGTGAGGTTATGCATCTTCTTAAAATATCTTTTCTTCATTTTTCTTCACTCCTTCAAAGGGACTTTGGAAATGTTTAAGAATTGAGCCGGTGTAAAATATAGAGAGAGCATGAGAAATTTAAGTGTTCAATATGAGAACATCATATGTCTTTCAGTTTGTGTAAATCTCCTTCCCTGTACCAAAGAAAGTTTTGGGGTTTTGTTCCAGTCTGTACAGAGCTGGCTAATCCACTTTCCAGAATTCTTACAGTGTGCTTCTAAATTTGCTTCTATTATCTTGAGTTCCTGTTTTCAGCGATAGTTTCCAAAGAACATATACCCCGTCATCTGCAAATATTTACATTTTGTTTCATTTATTTGCCAGAAACATCTAGCACAGACAGGTGTGCTTTTCGTTTCATTGTTATTTTATTTTTACACATCAGTGACTATGAAAGTTGATGAGTTAGACTCTATTTCATCCCCGTTTTACCCATAAGGAATCCAGGGCATCTAGTAGCTTGATCTACTTCAGTTCTGGTTAGAATTCAAGTTCATGAATCACGGCCTTCCAGGGTGCAAACTTTCCCCAACTTGACGTCTCCACTTGTTTCACCGAGTCTCACCACACGGGGGCGCAGTATGCACGCGCTGCTGGACTTCTGAGTCCAAGCTGCGGGGCCGTGGACAGCAGGTGTCAGCAGGCGGCAGTGGCCAAGTTTAGAGAGGGTGTCCTGCCACCAGGAGGGGCTGGAGCGGGCAGGACCGCCGCAAAGCAGCCATAAGGATGCAAAGTAGGCGCGGGAGGGCTGTGCCCAGCCATAAAAAGTGGCGGAGAGGGTGCGAGCAGAGCTGGGCACTCGAGGACTCGGGGCGACAGGACAATGGCCCTGGCTGTGCTGCGGTGAGGCTCCCAGGGGACCATGAAGAACAATGGCAGCGAGTTGCTCAACGCCTCTCAGCAGGCTCCAGGCGGCGGGGAGGGAGGGAGACCGCGGCCGTCGTGGCTGGCCTCTACACTGGCCTTCATCCTCATCTTTACAATTGTGGTGGACATCCTGGGCAACCTGCTGGTCATCCTGTCTGTGTACCGCAACAAGAAGCTCAGGAACGCAGGTAGGGGCTCCGGGCACCTCTCCCAGCTCTAGCCCCCTTGAGGGACACTGAGAAAACTTCAGAAAGTCCGTTTCTGAGAAATAGGACTTTGGATAATTTTCCCTCCTAAAGAATAAAGGGGTATCTTATCTTGACCCTGTCCTTGTAAGATGACTTGTCAGAGATCACCCACAAGTCTTCAGTCCTTAGAGATGTGAAACTCTGTTTCCTTCAGCAGCATCTCTTTACTCTAGATGCCTTTTCAAATTAGAGCAACGAACTCATCAGTTGTTTGGATTTGCATATAAATCCGTTTTCCCAACTTCGCTAAACTAGAAGATGCATAAGCTGCCAAAATGACAGAGCCACTGTTTGTGTTTTGTTGTCAGGTGTGGTTTTCAGCTAATAGCACCAAATTTCCAGGCGGTGCGGGAAAATGCTGAGGATGCTGGGAAAGCACTTTTGCTTCTCAAATTTGCATTAAAAAAATGGAAACCCAGAGGGAGAAATGCATTTGCATATAATATAGGACTAGAGTTAATTCTGTGTTTGAGTTATACTTGGGGTTCCCTGGAGCAAAAAGCTGACCTAGTTACCCTTCCTAAGAGCAGGCTGGTGGGTTCCTCATGAACTTTTTCACACCTTCAAATAGTCTCAGGCTGCTTGGATTTCTGTTCCTTGTTTGGAAGTAAACTTTTGGTAGAAGGGCAGAGAGGAAGCCATTTGGTTAAATAGTTGCCCAAAATGTTTTTTTGTCCTAAACCAAGTAGCTGGCGAAAACTCAAATTCAGGCAGAATGTGTCTCCCCTTTGCCCAAGCTTCTGCAATGCTTCAGGCTGTGCAAAGTATAAGAATTAGTTTGAAGATGTCTAATAATGTGAATTCAGTTTGGCTTAGAAAACAGAATAACTTCCTTTCATGGATGATTGGCTTAAGCTAGAATTCTGCCTTCAGAATTCAGTAGCTTGGTGGTAGTGTTTGCAGAGCATTGGTAAAGCCCTGGGGTTGATCTTCACTACTGTAAGAAATGAATAGATGGGGGACCACACCCCTTCCGAGAACTAGAAGCCTCTTTCCACAGACTGCACGGGGCTCTGAGCACCCACACAGAAAGTCCCTTGGTGAGCCCAAGGGTCAGGCGTCAGACTCATCCACTTTACAGAGAAGGACACAGTGAGGCTCAGTGTCTTGCAGGGTCCGTAGTGGGAGGAGCTAATTCTTGCCCCATTGATCTCCATAACCTGTACTCGAGAAGTCTAAATCCCACGAGACATTTCCTATAAGAGGTGTTCACGTTCCTGGTGGCTTAGTCAAACTACGAAAACTGCCCTTCTATTTTGGACATTATTGGCTAAATAGCTTCTTGAGAGGAGTCTATATACTTACTGTTTTTATCGCTGTACAGAAGACCCTCGGTGAGTTTTCATACGCAAAGCTTTAGAGCATCATATTTATATACCTGGGCTATTTGCTCAAAACACACCATCACTGAGTTCAAACTTTTTGAAGCTATTTCAAAGAATAAATGGTGATTTGCAACATAGCTAGAGATAGCTGATTCAAACATATTGTTGGATGCCTATTAAAAGTTTTAGAGATGCCAGGTACACACACCTTTATTCCCAGTACTTGGGAAGCAAAGGCAGCTGGGCCTCTATGAGTCTGAGGCCAGCCTGGACTACATATCGAGTTCCAGGCAAACTGGGGTTACATAAGAGACCCTGTCTCAAAATAAATGTTTTAATGGCTGCTCAGTTTGTATATTTGTTCAATTTATTTTGTTGGTTTTAAAAATGGGAAGATGAGGAAAATAGCAGCCTGGAAGGATGGCTCAGTGGCTGCTCTGGCAGAGGACCTAGGTTCGGTTCCCAGAACTCAGATGGCAGCTCGTATCCACTGGTAACTCCAATTTCAGGAGATCCTTCCGACTCTTCTGACATCCATGGGCACCAGGCATGTGTGGGGTACACACACCCACATGGAGGCAAACACTCATACATATAAGAATAAAAACATAAATCTTGTTGAAAAGGGGAAAGTTGAAACACAGAGAGGAAAATAGGTAAGGCTAGCACATCCAAATTCTGAAGCAGTTCCTTCCTTCGGAAGTCTGGTATCATTGCAGAATGATTTCTGCCCTCTTCCTTTCCTCAAGAGACTATGCTTGTCTTTGATGTCTCCTGGAAGGAATCTCTGATATTTTACTACCCGTGGGACTGGCCAGTCACAGCAGGCACTGCCTTCGAGCCAGCGAGCGGATGTGAAAGGTTGACAGACTGGCTGCTCTTCTCTCATCCAAATTTTGCTAATGAGAAATGACGCATCTAAAGTGGGTTTAAGATTCTCACCGCATACACTCCAATCCAGGAAATCAGTTGTGATCCAACCTTACTGTCCACATCTGTTAGACAGGGGTAACACCTACACCCTTGCTCTGCCGCAAAGCTGTGTTGAAATTGTCGCAAGTATCAAATGAAATGATACAAACAAAAATACTCTGAAGAAGATGGAGAAAGTAACACTAAATGGACATTCGGACATTATTATAATTAGCCTTTTGGTTTTGGCTTGCTAAAAAGCAGAGTTGCGCTTTTCTCTATGTACATTACACTTAATTAAAACTTTTCCTAAAATAATATCCTGCCTGTTCAAATTTCAGTCCATGCAAGTTGTATAGGATATACACAAAGGGTGGGTGTTAACAATTTGTTAGACTTTTTTTTTTTTTTTTTTTTTTGGTTTTTTCGAGACAGGGTTTCTCTGTGTAGCCCTGGCTGTCCTGGAACTCACTCTGTAGACCAGGCTGGCCTCGAACTCTCGAACTCAGAGATCCACCTGCCTCTGCCTCCCAAGTGCTGGGATTAAAGGCGTGTGCCACCACCGCCCGGCAATTTGTTAGACTTTTAAGCATAGCCTGTTGGGCTTTGTAGGAAATTCAGGATTCTACAAAGCTTCCATACTAGGGTGTCAGTGCCCACGATTATAAACATCAAGTTAGAGGGAAGTTTGCTGCACATTAGGAGACACCACAATGTGGCAGACGCCATCATAGACAGACCCAACACCAGCACTCCTGGAAAACTGAGCAAACACAGTCTTCTGTGGTCCTTGCTGCATAGATGGCCCTGCTCAGTTCTGAAAACGCTAGAGAACAAGGCCCTCTTTGCTAATTATGACTTGTGTCCCTCTACGGAAGACATGTACCATCATTGGTGTTAAATTTGAATGCATAGCAAGACAAGTCAAATGTCTGTGATTGAAGGGAATATTGCTCCACCCCCAGAGTGACACTCTAGCTACCAACATAGTTGGCAGCGTTCTGTGCCCTCAATAAGTCTTTGGAAACCATCCATCTTATTTCAAGTTTCAAGTCCTCTCGGGAGTCAACAAGAATGAGGCAGAGTGTGGAGTGAATTGCATGCCAGGGACAGGGTGAAAGCAAATGAGGTGAGCTCTTCATATCCCAGGATTCTGCATCCAGAGATCAACTAACTGAGGGTCAAAGACATTGGGCATGTGTGGTTTCCATAACTACTCCATGAACAGGACAGTATAAGAGAAGTTATACAGCATTCACAATTTGGGTTTGTTAATTTTCTGGGCTGATCTTGAACTAGTAGGATTCAGTGATCCCTGCCCCCAGCACCTCCACAGAGGAGCTGAGATGACAGGCATGTGTCCTAGTGTCTTCTCAGTCGGCATCTGCTCTGTATTGGTTACTATAAACAACCCGGAGGTGATTTAAAGTGTAGAGGAAGATGTGCATAGTTTCTATGCAGACATCCTGTCACTTGCTATAGGCAACATGACTATCTGTGAAGTTGGGTAGCACAGGGTCTGTGGAACAAATCTGTTGTGGTTACCAAGGGATACCTGTACAGGCATATGAAACTTCTTATCAGTCAAATGTTCCTGTGTGAGGATAGTGGTATTGAGTAACATAGGGAAGCCTGGGACTTGCTAAAGCCAGTGGCTCAGAGCCTGTGCTTTGAGGCTTTTCACTGTGGTTATAGATAACATCTCTTCTGTGTGGGGAAGATCTGTTAGCCTCATGCCAGGTCTGATGTCCTTCGATTTCCCCATGTGTGTCTTTGGTAAAGACAGTCGGCTTATCATAAGTTAGCAGGCTGCCATCTCAGATATACCCTTGTCTCCTGGAAAAAAAAAAAGATCTCTTAATGATATCTGCTCTGCCTTTCAAGGATGTGTGTGTGTATGTGTTTTAAAAATCCCTCAAAGCTTCCCTATTTGAGAGAGGATGAAGCAGGCTGACCACACAGAATCACCCAAGCTTTCTTCGGTGGGATGCTCTCTGGTAGAGAAACTATGGGTGAGGTTTAGTAGGATGGGTTGGGGGCACTGATGATAAGCTAAGGGTGTGTATAAGGGATCAATTCACCTAACTTAGCCAACTTTGCTGGTTTTGGTTGGGCCAAGGGGAGAGATTAGAATCGTCGTGACTTTCTATCAGGATGTGTTCATTGGAGAGGAACAGCCTCTGCCAGTGGCCAGCCTTGCCATTCAGTTTGTGACAATGGTTGAGAGTTGAAGTTTATGTAGTAGCACATGGCCCTCACCTGTACTCCAAGGATAATGAAAACTAGCACTCTACCAGTTAGAAGAATTAAAAAAAAAAGAATGAGAGAATGAGGTATTGTCTCCTGCTCCATTGGCTATGTCTGTCTTACGGTCATAAGACTGGCTTGTCACATGGGTTACTAGTGATTCAAACACCAATGCTCTGTGAGATCTTTGAAAACAGCACTAGACACCACAATCAAATATATATACACCAGATAATTGGAAAAAAACTGAAGAGAAATGTATTTAAAAGTAACAGACATCTGGGAAAAAATTTAAGTCATCTTATGTTTTCAGGAGTGTTTTTCACAAAAAAGTATTTTGCCATCTTGCATTTTCTCACTGTAAATCTTATGGTAAGCATCAATCATAAGAGAATCAGAGTATTAGTAAAAAAAAAAAAAATTCAGCTTCTGGGATGAATTGAAAACAACAGGCCGAGCCAGTTTCTCAATATATCATTAATCTAAGCTGGTGGTAAAACGCTACTCTCTTATTGCCGTGACCTGTAATTTAACAAAGACTGGTCATTGTTGACTGATTATTTCTGAATAGAATCAAATAATTTATTACACACACACACACACACACACACACACACACACACACACCTGGCCAGTGCCAACAATTATATGAATTAGTTTTCCAGTCCAACACTTTGGGAATTTTAAAAACTATAGAACAATCTGTGTTAGAAACGTCTCCAAGCTTAAAAAAAATTAGAACAAGAAACTAATAAAACTGCATTTTTTTGGGTCACATTTTCCCCAGAATAGCATATTTGGTCTGGTTTCTACTTATTTTCCCCTGTAGCAAATCTGGCTTCTAACACTCCGTAACTAAATGCATAGCACAACCTGCAGTTTTCAAAGCAATCTCCCACAGTTCATATGTCTGTACCTCAGTCTCTTCAGGCAGCTGAGAAAACATAGAGCTCAAATTCACAGCAAAGGAATCAGCTTTTCTTATTGTAGAACATAGACAACCCAGCACGGTTGCCATGCCAAATAAAAAAACCAAACCCAAAACAAACAAACAAAAACAACAACAAAAACAACATATACACAAACAAACAAACAAAACCCAAGAAATAAAGTCAGAGGATCCAAGCTGAATCTCATGACTACCATGGGTGTAGTCTGTTTTGGGGATGATGTACACAGGTCCTCTGTCTAGTCAATGAGGCTAATACTATTATCTCACAACACAATCTAGGAAGATAAAGTTAGAATCTGCCTCCCAGTGGACTTACCCACACATCCATCTATTTACCTACCATTTTTTACTTTATATACGAACACCAGTATTACAGTATTTCTGTAATGCACTTGAGGATTAGTTCCATTGAGTTTGGTTTTACTTTTTAAGGTTAGCTTAATTTTAAGTATGTTATCCAAAACCAAGTAGAAAATACAAAGTAGTAAAAACATCAGCCAGGAATTGATGGGTTGGGACCTACATTAGTAACTTTTGTTTTTGCTATGACAAGATACTACTTCAAGTTTGTACTTCTGTGGGAAGAGTTACTGAGGTGTTTGGTTTCAAAGGGTCCAGCCCAGGGTTACTTCGACCCATGTTTTGGACAGATCATCAGGGCAGCAGGATCTTTTTCACTTCCTGGCAAACAGGAGCAAAGAAGATCGTGTGTAGGGAGGGGCCATAGATCAAGTATCCCTAAGGTCCCGTAACCCTGTGACGTGTTTCTCCTAGTCAGACTTCGGCTCTCAATGTTTCCACATCCTTATAGCGCATAAATCCTGTGGGGACTTATGCAAACTCTGGTTCGTAGGAAACCTATGTTCCCTAGATATTATTTGTTGAAATCTGGCACCTTCTTAAAGTCCTTTCCAAAGGGACTTCCATCATCCTTCACCATGGAACAAAGCCCTACGTGCCCCTATGCTCCTCTGTGTCATGATAGTAACTTCCCTGTAACAGTTTCTGGGACTGGTTATTCTGTGGTTGCTTGTGTGTATCTCTGCCCTTCAGTTAACACTGGGAGCTCCTGGTTGGGCATGAGGGGAAGGGCAGCTCGAGATGATGAAGGAAGAGTTATTTATAGGATTAAGGGCAGGAATGGAGATGTCGCCTGTGCCGATTCTTTGGTATTATAACATATTATATCTATTATCTATTATAACATATTATATCTTATATATGTATATGAACATGTGAAATCAAATGCTCCAGAATAGAGGCTGGACAGATAGCTCCTCAGTTACGAGAGTGTACCACTCTTACAGAGGATCTAAGTTCAATTCCAACTACCCGTGTTGGATGGCTCACAACTGCCTGTTACTCCAGGTCCAGGGGATTTGAATCCCTCTTCTGGCCTACACAGGCACATGTACTCAAGTGTCCAAACGTGTGTGTGTGTGTGTGTGTGTGTGTGTGTGTGTGTATGCATAATTAAAAGAAAAATACATATTTTATTAAGAACTTCCAGAATGTGTAAATGGAATTCTTAACTATATAACTAATTTATATAATCTATAAGACTATTTAAAATAAAGATTTTTCATTAAATCTGCTTTTTTAAAAAAAATACCTAGAGAACTCTCCTAGTATGATCACTAACTTTTACTTTAAGAGAAAAAATGGAAAGAACATAAAATCTGATCAAATTCAGTCCAATTCAATTTTTAAGTTGCAGTCTTACAGAACATTGTATCACCTACTGATTTGCCTGCTGAGTGAGAAAATTTGTGCATTTCTCAATACTTATTTATAAATAATGAGATATGAGTTAAAAGGTTGTCTAAGTAAACACTGATTTACAAAGGCTGGTTGTGTTGATTTTTCTTCCTTTCCTAACGGTGTTTAGGCTGTCAAACTGGTACAGAGACACTTCCGTCTGAAACAGAAGCACACATGCTCTCTTGGAGTTTTTGGAGCATCAAAAATGCAATCAATGGACATTTCTTAAAGGTCTATTGGCACATGTACCTAACTCTGCGTGGACCTCTCATTTCACCCACTCAACCCTGTAAAGGCAGCTCTTCCACTGGTATCATTTTTCTCAAATAGGTTTGGCCAAACAAGTTGACTCACAAGAGAGGTACGACATCTTAGAAACTTTCAGTAAGGTTTAATAGTATTGCAGACAAGATAAGCTTTTATATTTTTATGCTTGAGATTTCAAACACTTATTTTTTCCCCAGGGAGTTGTACATTTATGACAATCACATTGAAGGGATTGCCCTCAAAGGAAGGGACAGGAAAGAGTGCTGACTGTTATTCAAATTCTTTCAGGCAATTAGAGTTGTTAATGCATACAGGTAGAAAGGATGCTTACCTGCCTTGCTATTGAGCTGTCTGCGTATTGATTGAATTGAATATTCATTTGGATAAATATTCATTGTATCCCCACAGTGCAAGCTAGAATATGATTGACTGTTAACTTCTTGATAATGGGTCAGAGTCAAGGTCTCTGTTCTAAATTTGTGTAAAGCACGACATCTAGAGGAGAAAGAGATAGCTCCATGTGTAAGGCCACTTAGTGCACACTCATGAGGACAAGAGTTCAAATCCCCTAACACTGATGTAATAGTTGGTCACATCCACACACGCATGTAACAAATATCAAGAAGTAGGGACAGGCAGACAGCCAGCTTGCTGGCTGGTTAGCCTAGCTGAAACCATCATGTACAGGGTCACTGAGAGCCCCTGTCTCAAGGGAATAAGGTACAGATTGTGACAGAGGACCCAATGTTCTCCTGTGGCTTCGGCACACAGGAAAAATGGACATATCTCACGTACACACCTCACACGCATAGCAATGAATGTAAAGACTCCTAGAGCATCTTTAAATTCTTTTTTAAAAAATTTATTTATTTATTTATTTAATACATATGAGTACACTGTCACTATCTTCAGACACACCAGAAGAGGGCATTGGATCCCATTAGAGATGGTTGTGAGCCACCATGTAGCTGCTGGGAATTGAACTCAGAACCTCTGGAAGAAGAGTCAGTGCTCTTAACCGCTGAGCCATCTCTCCAGCCCACATCTTTAAATTCTTAAAAAAAATTGACACCTATTTTCAAAGATATACCTTTCTATTAAGTACCCTAAAGGTTTGTTCATTTTATTCTCAGATAAAACTAAGACAAAATTGAAATTATTATATTATTTGTATTTTTAAGTGAACTAAGCTGGGCACAGGACAAGTGCTTTCGAGAGAGGTGGGACAGATTGATCAATGGGACCTGAGTGACAGAGAGCCAAAAGAAGGTCTGGCCTGCTAGCTCAAAGTTGGTGATCACAGATAGAGGCTGTATGTTGTATATCTTCAAATACTAGAAAAAAGGCTTGGGGACGTTTTCCTCACAAAGCAATGATGTATCGTTGGGAAGATAGAGACAGATGCACAGTGTGTAATGTGAATTCCATTCGTCACAAGCTCTTTCTTCATGTTTATGTAATCATTAAAAATATTTTATTTACTAGATAAGAACAAAGCATGAAATACAGAGACATACGAATCAAAATGTGTTAACATAGCAGAAAAACTTCCTGACTCAAAGAGGCCAGAAAGTATCCTTGGAGCTGGAGTTGCAGGTAGCTGTTAGCTGCTGTGTGAGTTCTTCAAACTGAACTCGGGTCCTCTGCAAGAGGAATAAGCATTTTTGCCACTGAGCCATCCATCTCTGCAGCCTCTTAAAAATTCCTTCTATGGAACTCTTACTTCATACTGTTTTATTGCTAGTTTTTATCTTCCATGCCCTATCCTTGATTTAATTTTAATATGTAAATAGGCAGCATGATTTTTCTTACTGTAAATCATGAGGATGATTCTGTTTTAGATTCAATTTAGAGCTATTATTTAGTACAATTAGTTTGCTTGCTTAACCTGGGCTTTTCACCAACAGATTTAGGATTGGGGAGAAGTAGATAAGGAAGCAAAGATCACTAACCTTAATGGAGTTAGTGCTGTTTCTTTTATTTTTTGTTAATGTGGTTGAAATATCACCCCTTTGTTTCAATTTAATTCTTGGGAATGGATAAAGTAGTACAGTTATCAGTAATTTGTTACCCTCTAAAGGAAGAAGGGCTGAAACATAATGTCAATATTTTATATTCTGTCTAAACTGTCTTTCTGAGACAAGTGTAGCCAAATGCAGAAATTACACAGGAGTTTTTTGAAGGATTTAACTGCTACTGAGATCTAGACCGTACCAGAAGGGTGTGCGCTTTTATTTTAAAGGGATGGAATGTTTCTCAGTCTGTTTTGTTGTATGTGTGTTATATTCATGTGGCAAGTGAACCACTTTCCAACTTCCTCTACGTCAGCAGACAGAGTATAGGATGGGGAGCTGGGGACACCGGGAAAGAAGTGGAGACGGAGAATCTGGAACGTAAGTAACGGGAGGGAGGCACGAAGGTAGTGAAATTCTCAGATGCATACAATGTGGGATACAAACCCGATATTATATGAAGGCTATGATGTGGACAGCTTGCACAAACCGTGTGTTCGAGGACAGGGTAGCCCGTAAGCAGTGTGTTAGGGAACAGTGGGAGAGGCTAATGAATGAGGTAGCAAGAAGGTCACTGAGTTCTAAAGAGAGGTTCACACAGTTTGGAGGGTGGTTAGTGTCCTGGTAGAAATTGGGTTAAAAACCGAACTGGAAGGAAAGAGACTGTGCTGGGGTCAGTTTGGCAGCTGGAGGAGGAGCGGTTAAGAAAGTAGAGGGATCCCCATTACTGAGGGATGATGGGTGGAGCCTGGGTTTCAGACAAGAGACTTTCTGCAAAACAGAACATGTGATCCCATCAAGGGGAACTGAGAACTGGGTATTCATCCAAGACAAAGTGCATTTCATACACTCTCTCGGTCCCCACCAGTGCCACTATGGTCTTGGTTTATGACAGGGCAAGGCGCTGGCGGCTCTGGAAAACTGACTTACCTGACTTACCAGAGATGAGACTAGCAACCGACAAGGCTAGGACGTGAATCCAGATGGAAACTCGTTTCTATACTTGGGATGCAGCTTGGATCTAGTCTCTAAAAAGATCCATTTCTAAAGCAACCAGACCTTTTAAAATCGGGAATGTTAGATACTGCCCCTGGGATTTGAAACACACACGCACATGAACACGCACATGCACACGCACACACCCCACAAAGAAAAACAAACTTCTTTTTATGTTCCCTTGCACAGCCCCCATCCAGCAGCCCACCAGCTTCCTCTAGTGAGACCCTTAACATCTATCCACATTGAACTGGCTATAAACAAAAGGTTTAAAACAAATCCTTCACGAAACCTGGCCTCTTGGATCTGAATCTATGAATTTGCTGAAGTTCAGATAGTTAAAAAAAAATCTGTATGAGCAGTCATTAGTGGGTCTACAGTCTTGCTTTCTGCACAGTTAAAATCCAAGACAGAAAAAGAAAGAAAATATGAATTGGCCCAATGAGAGAGAGAGAGAGAGAGAGAGAGAGAGAGAGAGAGAGAGAGAGAGAACCGTGTTAGATAAATGCAGGAGAGCAACTGATTCCTACTGTGTAGATGCCACTTAGAGACTTGGAGTACATTTCTCTATCCAGAAAACCTTTCTTGAGCACCTACTGTGCACTGAACTCAGTGTTCATAAGAAGCACAGGCAGAGAGTCCTGGATTACACTGTTTTTGAGGGACACAGCTTGTGTGTGTGTGTGTGTGCCTGTGTGTTGCTCCAGGGAGCATAGCCGCATGCAGAGAGGATGAAAGGAGTAGAAATCAATGCCAAGAAACATTTAGACGGCATCCTCCTCCGGTCTAAGGTTGATTAGTTTACGTGAGCGACTAAAGCATTTCTCATTTTTCTACCAAGAAGCCAGTGACTTCCTTAGAGAACCGCCTGAGGTCATCGCAGAGCGGCAGAGCTGTCTTAAGTTCTTGAACGTAGTCATAAGCTGAGTGGCAAGCCTGGCGGCCCACGGAGGCTCTTCCTCTCCATCCTGATGAGTCACAACGATTCTAATCTCTCCCCTCGGCCCGACCAAAACTAGCAAAGTTGGCTACATTAGGAGAATTAAATCCCTCACACACCCCCTTAGCTCGTTATCAGCGCCCCCCAACCAATCCTACTAAACCTCACCCATAGTCTCTCTACCAGAGAGCATCTCGCCGAGGACAGCTTAGTGACTCTGTGTGGTCAGCCTACTTCATCCTCTCTCAAGTAGGGAAGCCTTGAGGGATTTTAAAAACACATAAATGTTCCTTGAAAGGCAGAGCAGATACCATTAAGGGGTCTTTTTTTTTCTACAACAGAGAGGGGTATATCTGAGATGGCAGCTTGCTAACTTACGATAAGCTGGCTGTCTTTACCAAGGACACACATAGGGAAATCAAACGACATCGGATCTGGCAAGGGGCTGACAGAGGGCTAATATCCAATATATACAAAGAACTCAAGAAATTAGACTCCAGGCAACCAAATTACCCTATTAAAAAATGGGGTATAGAGCTTAACAAAGAATTTTCAACAGAAGAAACTCGAATGGCCGAGAAGCACCTAAAGAAATGCTCGGCATCCTTAGTCGTCAGGGAAATGCAAATCAAAACAACCCTGAGATTCCATCTCACACCAGTCAGAATGGCTAAGATTAAAAACTCAGGTGATAGTAGATGCTGGCGAGGGTGTGGAGAAAGAGGAACACTCCTCCATTGTTGGTGGGACTGCAAGATGGTGCAACCACTTTGGAAATCAGTGTGGCGGTTCCTCAGAAAATTGGACATAGCATTACCCGAGGATCCAGCTATACCACTCCTAGGCATATACCCAGAAGGTGCTCGAACATATAATAAGGACATATGCTCAACTATGTTCATAGCAGCCTTATTTATAATAGCCAGGAGCTGGAAAGAACCCAGATGTCCTTCAACTGAGGAATGGATTAAAAAAATGTGGTATATTTACACAATGGAGTATTACTCAGCTATTAAAAACAATGAATTTGAGAGGTTCCTAGGTAAATGGATGGAACTAGAAATTATCATCCTGAGTGAGGTAAGCCAATCACAAAAGAACACACATGGTATTCACTCACTGATTATTGGATATTAGCCCAGAACCTTAAAATGCCCAAGATGCAACTCACAGGCCACATGAAGTCCATAAAGAATGAAGACCAAGTGGGGGTGATTCGGTCCTTCTTAGAAGGAGCAACAAAATACTCAAGGGAGCAAATATGGAGACAAATCGAGGGACAAAAACTGAAGGAGGGGCCGTCTGAAGACCTTTCCACCTGAGTATCCATCCCATGTGCAGTCACCAAATGTAGATGCTGATGTGGAAGTCAGGAAGTGCATGCTGATAAGAGCCTGATATGGATGTCTCCTCAGAGGTCTTCAAGAGTCTGACATATTCAGAGGCAGATGCTCACAACTAGCCATTGAAGTGATCATGGGGTTCTCAATGGAGGAGTTAGAGTGAAGACTGAAGGAGCTGAAAGGATTTGTGGCCCCATGAGGAGAGCAACAATACCAACCAACCACAGCTCCCAGGGTCTAAACCACCAGCCTGGGAGCACTTATGGAGGGATCCAGGGCCTTAGCTGAATATATAAGAGTGGAGGGCCCTGCTGGGCACAGGTGGAAGATGAGATCCTTGACCTCATGAAGGCTGGACGCCCCAGGGGGTGGGAGTTTTGAGGGTGGGGAGGTGGGAGTGGGGGGGTAGATAGAGGTTACATCCACAAAGAAGAAGGAGGAGGTGTGAGGGGATTGGGGGTTCCTGGGTGGGTGGGGGATGGGGTAAGGGGACAACATATGAAATGTAAATAAAACATCCAATAAAAAAATTAAAAAAAAAAAAAAGAAAAAAAAAAAAAAAAAGGTGTTACGTGAACCTAAGTCAGAGAGTCGATCTGTCATGGTTAAGCTGGGGCTTGACAGGAGTTCTCTAAGCTGGCTGAGAAAGCAACATATGACAGGAGAGAGGGTTAGCAAGGAGGGGAACTCAGGAAAAGCCAGGGCTTAGCTCAATTTACAACTCGAAGCCTCTGCATAAATCCATCTACAGCATTGACCATGCTTGATGGAAGACTTTTGTCTCCCTGTATCAGCCATGGGTCATTGAATGCAGTCTACCATTGTGAGCCTATGGGGGAACACGTGGGTCTCAGATATTTCAGAGAAAAACAGGGCCTCTTGGCAAAGAGGATCTGAGGCAGGCGTTAGCAGCAAACTCGGTAAGGCTTCTACAGTAAAGAGAGTAAGCAGCCATGAAGACAGAGTTTACGGCTGAGCTTCTGCAACCAGCATGTTGAAGAGAGTACACGGGAGAAAATCAGCTCTCTTCATATTACTGTAATGTACAGATGGTCATTGTGAAAGGGTTGATGTGACAACTTTAAGGACAGAAACCTAAAGTCAAGGCCACAAGGGCCTTGAAGTCAGTATGATGACTTCACCTCGGGATGCAGAAGTAGTTATCCAAAGGCAAGCCAGAATGAGATTTCTTTTAAGTGACATTTTGTGACTAATGAGCCACAAAAATCTGGCCCACAACAGGACAGTCTTAAAGTCTCACGCAGCTAACTTCATGGCGGAGATACATCACTGTCTAACAAAACCACTTTAAAGTTCCAAGCACGAAAAGTACAGTGGACACCCCATTTTCCTCTTCTGTGTCAAGTAAAAAAAAAAAAAAATTCTTTCGTGAGTCATGTTGATCCAAGACTGTATGGGGGAAAGAATTCTTTTTTTTTTAAGATTTATTTATTTATTATATGTAAGTACACTGTGGCTGTTTCCAGACACCCATATGAGGGCATCAGATCTCATTGCAGATGGTTGTGAGCCACCATGTGGTTGCTGAGATTTGAACTCATGACCTTTAGAAGAGCAGTCAGTGCTCTTAACGGCTGAGCCATCTCACCAGCCCTGGGGGAAAGAATTCTTGAAACATTGTTTGAATTTGCCTCCACTGATTCGATAGAGCACTGGAAGAGTAGATCTTCTCATGGTGCCTTGACAGGTTGACATTTATTTTAGTCAAAAAGTAACTTCCTAATAAAGAAGATATCAAACTGACGCCTGACAAAATGTCTCCGCTCTTCCGAAAATTGGAATGTAGCAACACTCTTTCCCTAAGTCAGTCATCTTCTTATGGGCTTTATTATTTTTCCAGCTGAATCACAGGCTTCGTTTATACCCTACAGTCTACTGAAATACAACCTTCACTTCTACCACAGACTGGACAGCAGGCCAGTATCATAAGGGAAGAGAAAGCAATGGCTAATAGCATCATGACATGGTAAACAAGAAATATAATTATTTTACTGTTCGTCTCCGCAGTTGGTCACATGATCATTATGAATAGTTTTAAGTCTTGTACACTCCCCATTTTCTCTTCCCTTCACACACCGTGGTCACTTACCTGTCGGGTGGCTCATATATTTATTTCTAAATCTCTGGGGAAATTGATAGCTCTACCTGATTTGGGCTAGCTTAGCTTTCCATTGGATTTATTTACAGGTCTAGGAGTGCTAAAACGCCCTAGGGGTTTCTTGCCTTTAAGGTACACTTTATGAGTCGGATTGTATAATAACAACCTGTCTTCCCTCTTAACAATTATGACCGGTTACAGTAATAGTACCCCCTCCCACCATACACACACATACATTGATTCCCTGAAATGAAGAACCCACTGTCGTTCTCTGCATCTAGTTTAGTGAAAACAGTTTGCTTACTAGTAGAAGGCTTTCTTCCTCAGAGTAAGATTTAGCCTATCAAGACTCTCTGGGCTTTTGACATTGCAGCACCATGGTCTGGTGATCTATGCAGGTGTTGGGTCAGATTGGTATCTTGGGGTACAAATGGCCTGTGGGCTGCATGTTGATAGCTTGCAAAACCAAAGGAACCTAAAGTTGCAAGGACAAAGGACAGGAAGCAAACAGTTGGTAAGGAGTCTCTAGTGTGGTTGAGAGAGGAAAAACTCAAACATCCACCCTGGATTTTATGACCAGTGAATCTTTGGTATGAGGTTAATAATACTATAAGACAGGAGTCCCATCCTGGGATATGGAACCATGGGGTGATCCAGCTGGCTTTAAAATGAACCTTCAAAACCAGTATTCTAAGATGGGAAACATAATAGATTCAGTGAATTCCATGGCTCTGTTATTGTCCAATAAATCCCTTAGTTTGAACCATGTGGTGAAAAATTACAACCTGGTGGACAAGGCATTCTAGAAGGGAATGCCATTCACTTTTATTACAGTCAGTACAAAGTCTCCCCTACCCCTGCAATCCCAGAATTAACAAAGGAAGGAGACCCAGAGACTGGGCCCAGAGAGGTTGGGGAGAGAGGCGTATTTCTGCCTCAGCTCAGCAGATTTTGCCTTCTCCTAAGACAGATATTTGCATGCTTGTTTGTAAACTTTGGTTTTCTCCATTTCTAGACTGTGCTGACAGAGAGTGTGTGTCTGTTCCTGGTGTTTGTATCTCAGACAGCATGCACTGCAACTCTTGCTTGCATTTGGCCATGCAAATTACATTATTTCCTCCAGACAATGGAAACAGAATAAGCTTTGTTTCAAAGTCCCCGTTTCGTTATTTACTATTAAAGAAAGAAGGCGAAAAGCCGTCACAATGTAAGAAACACATGGAAAGTTGCAATAAAAGCAGATTCTTCGCGTGACTGTTTGTGGTGCATGTGTGCATATGTTTTTGCATGTTTTCATATGTGTATGCGTATGTATGCATTTGTGTATATATGTATGCATATATAATATATGTGTGCATATGTGTGTGTAGGCCACAGGTAAGCAAGATATATTCATCAATTACTTGCCACCTCAGTTTTAGAATCAGTCTTCCAGTGAAGCCAGAGCTCACTGATTGGTGACTGGCTCACCAATGAATTCTGGGATTCTGTACCTCCACTCCTCCAGCACTGGGACTCTGTGTGCGTGTACCCATGCCTGGCATTTTACCTGGGTGTGTGGTTATTAGCTCAGGTCTTCCTGTTTCCACAGCAGTCACCTTACTTGCTGTTGCATCCCCCCAGATTCTTTCAAAGTCAGTCCTTTAAAAGCTGGTGATAGAGGTGCAACTAAAGGGTTAATGGCAAATTATTTTTCTCCACAGATAATTTTAAATTACAAGCGAAATATCTACATTCTGGAGTCGGTGCATTTTAGTGCAAAATATTTAATAATTTAAAATGATGTCTTATGTGTGGTACCAGCAGCATACTGAAGTAGCATCAGGAAAGTGCATTTTAACCCAGAATGTCATGTGGTAAAATGGCTTGGTGTAGATTTACTTGTAGAAAGCTTAAAACTCAAACCACAGACGTTGTCATAGTTGGTTGGGATTTTTTTTTTGATGGCTTTGATCCTTCTTGTCATTTACAGCAATTATACTTTATTACTGTTCAACTAACTGTGTTAATTAAATCATTAATTTAAGTTTTTGAATTAATTTCAATTAATATTTGGGAAATACAAATGTTCGGGGAAAAAATAAGCCAGAGATTCTATGTAGATGTGTCTCTCAGATGTCTTTGTCTCCTCCCTGTGATGTTTGTGTGTGTTTTGTTTAGGAAATTCAAGGAAGGGGCTTTTTTCTTTCTTTCTTTCTTTCTTTCTTTCTTTCTTTCTTTCTTTCTTT
>NW_021620314.1:1342452-1360435 GCF_004785775.1 Grammomys surdaster
CTCTCTCTCTCTCTCTCTCTCTCTCTCTCTTGCTTTGTCTCTTCCCCTCTTTCTCTCCATCTCTTTCTCCCCCTCTCCCTTCTTTTTGTTCCTTTAGCATATGGAAGCATGTATGCTGTATGAACATATACATTTGCATGCCTGTATGGGTGTATGCACATGTATGCTCATGGATGTAAGGCTGAGGCTTCATACTGGGTGTCTTCTTCAGTCACTGTATAACTTACTCATTGAGACATATTCTCTCAATTGAACCCGGAGCTTGCCACTACTACTTATCTGGCTAGCTTGCTTGCTCTGGGCTCCCCATGTCTACACCTCACTTGCACTGGGACTATAGGCAGGCTCCAAGCCCATGGGGCTTTTAGATGGGTACGGAGAATCCAATCTCCAGTCTTCAAGCTTGCCCTGGCTATCTTTCCAATCCCCCCTTTTTTAGCGCATGCTCAGTGATGCGATGTATGCTATACCGGTGTTAACTTGTTTTTTCTACATCTTTCTCTCTCAGGGAATATATTTGTGGTGAGTTTAGCTGTTGCAGACCTCGTGGTGGCTATTTATCCGTATCCTTTGGTGCTGACATCTGTCCTTAACAACGGATGGAATCTGGGATATCTGCACTGTCAGATCAGTGGATATCTGATGGGCTTGAGCGTCATCGGCTCCGTATTCAACATCACCGGGATCGCTATGAACCGCTACTGCTACATTTGCCACAGCCTCAAGTATGACAAAATATACAGTAACAAGAACTCCCTCTGCTACGTGTTCCTGATATGGATGCTGACACTCATTGCCATCATGCCCAACCTGCAAACAGGAACTCTCCAGTATGATCCCCGGATCTACTCCTGTACCTTCACCCAGTCTGTCAGCTCGGCGTACACGATAGCCGTGGTGGTTTTCCATTTCATAGTACCTATGATTATTGTCATTTTCTGCTACTTAAGGATATGGATCCTAGTTCTTCAGGTCAGACGGAGGGTGAAACCCAACAACAAACCCAAACTGAAGCCCCAGGACTTCAGGAACTTTGTCACCATGTTCGTAGTGTTTGTACTTTTTGCCATTTGTTGGGCCCCACTCAATTTCATAGGTCTTATTGTGGCCTCAGACCCTGCCGCCATGGGCCCCAGGATCCCAGAGTGGCTGTTTGTGGCTAGTTACTACCTGGCGTATTTCAACAGCTGCCTCAACGCAATTATATACGGACTACTGAACCAAAATTTCAGAAAGGAATACAAGAAGATTATCATCTCATTGTGCACAGGCAAGATGTTTTTTGTGGACAGTTCAAATGATGAAGCAGAGAAGATTAAATGTAAGCCCTCTCCACTAATAACCAATAATAATCTAGTAAAGGTGGACTCTGTGTAAGAAGCCAGTGGTGCTAGCGTATTATCCACACTGGTTGGGGTCTTATTGCTTTCCCTGTTTGCTTTCTCTTGTCTAGAAATCAATCTTTCCAACTCGAAGCTCTTTAGGGTTGTCTCCATGGTGTTGGAAAGGATCTCCTGTCTGCCCCATAATCAGATCTCCAGTACTGAGGAGAACACTGAACGCTCACAGACTTGTGTTAAATGAACAATGTTTACCAGCAGAGGAAGTCTATGTGCAGACTCTCTCACCTCTGGGGCAATCAGATCTTGGGGACCCACACTTAGCATTACAATACATAGTGACAGACCAAACCCGATCAAAATGTGGAATGAATTCAAGACAAGAGAGACGTATGACATCTTTCTTTTGTTGGAGACGAGTGATGAAGGGTGTTAATTCTTACCTACGGCTGAATTAAAATAGTCAGAAAAACTTAACCTGTGTTGAACATGGACATATTTCTTCTTATTGGCCCCTAAACAACGCAGTATAATGCACTAAACATTATATGTAACCCAGCATTGATTTAAAGTACTGTATGTGTGAAGCTATATGTTCATTATATACAAATACTGCCTCATTTTTCTCTGTTATTTGAGCATCTTCAGGATTTCATATTCTGGGTGCCAGGGATCCTGGAACTAGTCCACAGCAGATACTGAGGGATGGCTACAATCTCTTTCTCCTCACATCCTCGAAAAGTTCTCTAACAGGAAAAGAAAAACAAATGTGTTTATTTGTAAATGAATAAGAGAAGTAAAAATGAGGAGTTTAGTGAAAGACAGTCACTAAAGGGCAGAAAGTGTGGCTGGAATCTACAAATGGCTCCACAGTGTAGAAAACCCGAAGCCACCAGAGCGCACCATTGGCTGGTGGTTTCACAGTATTAGGTGGCTCCATCCATCACCCACGTATCTGACACTCTGAACTGTGCTGCATGTACCACTTGACAAGGAACTACCACACCACAAAGTTTTATTAAGCTATGAGTGTGAAGGCAATGGCTAAGGACACTGTTTTATTCAATTTTATTAGTTATTTAGGTCGTGGTTTCTTCACTACTTTGAATTTCTCTTATCGACTGGATTATCTACACAATTCTTTTAAAAACAAAGGGATCAGGAGAACTTGGGTACAGTACTGCATGTGCTCTAGATCAATGGTCTGATTGAAGGAGGAAAGAATTTTAACTAAATAGCTCTCATTTGACAGAAAGGGCAAAACCAATACTCTATAGTTACTTATTTCAGTGTTTGTTTGCACCAATAAGATTTTATGTCTTGGGGCCAAACAAACTGTGTTTGACAGACTCAGGTTATATAAATGCTGACTATATGTTATTCCAGGGTTCTGCTAGGGACTACTGTGGTGTATGTTACATACAATGGTTTGCTACAAATCACAGGTAATGTTTTCCTGTATTATAGAAACCTAAAACAAAACTGTTACATACAAGCATAAGTTGGTGGCTGTGACCATACACACTGATAGAGACATAGATACACACACACACACACACACACACACAAATGCTGGAGTGCACACACAGAGACACACACACAGACACACACAGACAGACACACACACATCGGGGGAGGGAGGGAGAGAAAGAGAGAGAGAGGTACATATGCATGCATTCACACACACATACACGCATACAGGCAAAAATTACAGTTTGATAAATTTGCTGTTATCTGCATATCTAAATAGAATTTCTCTGGGAAATTAGAGATAATCAGACAAAATTACTCTGATGACTGTTTTCACCAGGAAAATTTAGGAAATACCTAATTATGTCACAGGGAGTTGTTGGGGTATATATACACCCAAGATTTTTTTTTAAAGATCTTTCACACTTTGTTTTTAGTTATGTGAATGTGTGTGTTCTGTGTGGCTGTATGTGCACACAATTCAGGTATCTTCGAAGGATGTCGAAGCTGAATTCCCTTGAAGCCGAAGATGCAGATGGCTGAAAGTCATGTGACCTGGGTGCTGGAAACCAGACCGAAGTTTCCTTCCAGAAAAGAGCAGAGTTTGATTCTGAAGCAGAAGCCAGAGGCCTCAAGCCAGCCCAGTGACCCATGGCAATGAACATTTACCAGAAAAGCTGCTTGGGCAAACCACAGCTTTCACGGCGAATTTTTTTCTTTCTGTTGTCTTTTGGGGGTTGAAAGGGCAGAGAGTGTGTATGGAGGGATAGGGAGGTGAGTGAGATTGGGGTATAGGATGTGAAATTCTTAAAGAAAACAATAAAACATTTTTTTAAAAAGACACGCACACACAAAGAATTGCACGTTCTTGGCTCTTAACTGCTTAGCCATCTCTCGAGCTCCTGTAAGCACAAATTTTATCTTCAGAACGTTACCAAATTATTTTACATCCAAACCTTCTATTTCTTATCCAAATCAAATTTAAATGGTGGAAATAATATTTAACGTAATATTCTAAAGTCAGAACATATCACAAATTCTATATAAACATCACATTCTGAACAATTGAATTAACTGATACCTCCACACTATACCTGTCTAGAAATGACTTTGTAAGTTCATTTTCTCAATTGTATGCATGTTACCAATATGGACATGTGTATTGCGTAAATACTTTACATGTTTAAGCAATGGCATTTTTACCCAATAAATCTTCAGACTTTATGTATTCTTGGAGGATATCAGATAGGGTAATCAATCTTAAATATTAAATTCATAATTGCTTATTGAATGAGCACACTCATTCTGAACGTCATAGTTAATAATAGCTTTGACTATCTTTTGGACTACCTCTGATGCTGTCACCAAATATTTCACTGCAAACAACCAAACTCATTTGGAATGTGATAGGTATATTTTAAGTCAGTTTAAAACACCCAACCATTATGTATTGAGTTTCCTGAGCATAATCATCTTGTGTGTGCGTGCCTGTGTGTGTTGGCGTGTAGTACGTATGTATGTGGTGTGTATGTTGAGGTATGTGTATGTGTAGTGTTTGTGTATGTGTATATATGTGGTGTGTGTGTGTTGGTGTGGTGTGTGTGTGTGTTAGTGGGGATTAAACCTGGGGCCTTGCAAATTTTAGGCAAACACAGAGTAGCTTTGTTCCCAACCCTTTTTTTTCCGTGTCATTTTGGTAGGATTTTATCACTGAACTGCCCAAATTGGACCTAAAGTTACTATGCAGCCCATGAAGGCTTTGAACTTGTGGATCCTTCAGGAGTCATGCACCAGTACCACCACAGCCCTTTCATTGTATAATAATCTTTAAGTAACGTTTTCCCTTAAAAAAATTCTCAAATTTTCTTCCTCTAACCTACTTTTTCATTCTTTGACTTTTATGTTTGAGAACAAAGCAGCTTCCATTGCAAAGGATTCTGCACAGGGAAAATTGCTGTAGTCTCTACAGTTCTTTGCTATCGCTCACAGGCATTTAGAAACCCATGGCTGTGTGTTCCTGAAAATTTACACAATACATGCAAGTGGTTTCATTTGTTATCAATATTTACTACAGATAAGGATAGCGGCGAGTTACTAAATGAGTGCTTATTTTATCAAAGGACAACAGGTTAGTGGTAAACCAAAATTTCAAGTATAAAGCCAACAGGAAGAAAAATATTAAATTAAATTTTATATGTGAGATAAAAGTCTAATAACAAACTAAAGAACTCTAAGAAATCTTTTGGTCATCAAGTCCCCAACATACTCGGACATAACCTAATAGAATGAACTTATACTTTTCTAGAAGCAGAAGGAAATGGGCAGAGTCACGCAAATTTAAACCATGTTTTAAATTGTGAAGCAAAAATTGTAACTTTAACTATGGTTCGATGATCAAAAATGAGTACATAAAAATCATTAGCCTTGATCATAGGTTGTATTTTTCATCTCTGAGACAGAAACCTTATAAAAGAATAAACAATGTATTTCACTGTTAGAGCGTTTAATTCGAGAGAAATTATTTAGGTATTTAGGTGTTATTTAGGTATGCTTACATGATCATATCGTATGTATCATCCAGTTAATTGCTTTTTGCTTAATTTTTAATGTTGGTGATGTTGAGTGATGTGGACAGTTTCTACAGCTTTGAAGAGTCAAGGACTATTTGTATGCTGGGCTATGTTGTTAATAATGGTAAAATAATGGCACATTTGTAGGAAATGATACCTTTATTTCTTAGTTCAGGAAGTCTACAAATACAATGCTTGCTCATTACTGTCGCTTTGGACATCAGACACCGGGCATGTCTTTCTTGTGTCAATCTGGTGCTCCAGTTCCTGATAGAACTCTCATCTTTCAGTGTTTGATGTAAATCTACTAATTTAGTATTATGAAGTGAAGAAACTGTTTTGAATAAAACAAAACTAGAGGTGCCTTTCATTTCTGTGATGATCAGCAACCCTCTTAAAACTCTTGAGGTTTGGTACACCAAGGACCAAATGCCAGAAGAGCCTCAACGCTTACCATACAGGTCTAAGAATCATGTCAGCAAGTGGATTCACATCGTAGGGAATTATTAGTAGAGTTTCTTCATTAACTCTGTGGCTACTGAGCTACAAGGGCCATGTTTACTTCAACAATGTTCAGCTCATTCAAAGTAATTTAACATACAATGTTAACCCGAGTTTAGTTACTATTTTCTTTTGAATAAAACCTTAAGACATTTGGATTTTTAATACTAAATTTATATTTCTGAAAATACATCCATTATCTAGTTGCATGTTGTCACTACTTTTTACTTCTTCATGTACCCTGTCACTGTCAAGGATGAACTACCATGAAATCTTGGAGGGCCTATGCTTTGTTTTGATAAAAGTTACATGTGTAAGTTTGTATGAACACATATATAAAGATGAATATGATTTCTTGTTATGTTCAAGTGTTCAGTTTATCTTCTATTATTTGCTAGCAATTAAAAGTTGGCTAAGAATGGAGGGTGTTTCAAACATTGTTTTAGCTACGTGCCTGAATGTGGACCATAAACCTGAATTTCTGGTTTGGTTTAACACACACACACACACACACACATACACACACACACACACACACACACACTACCTATATATCTTCATGTATTTATGCCCATCATAGAAAGGAGTTCAGTTCAGTTGAACATTGCTTGTTCCATCACAATACATGTTCAAAGCAAGCTATATTCTATTACAAGGCCAGATTCATTATAGTATTTCACAGATATGTGAAGAATATTTCCCATTTAGTATAGTGAACTTGATGGAGTCCTTTTTTTTTCTTCTTGAAACCGAGAGGATAAAAGACAGCCTATCTTTTATATTTTTGCATGTCCAGGTGACAGACTCATAAAAGGGACCTTAGAACCCATGTTCATATTAATCACTTCATTTTACAGACTGTGAAATTAGATTTATCAAAATTTACCTGCCTGGCTAACAATCTACTGAAGTGAATGGAAGAATGAAACAGAACCATGACCCCTGAATTCAGTGAAAATTTAGAAACTATCGTTATTTCAAATACTTTATTTTCAGAAACAGCCTTCTGAAAGAATAAACCAGCTTCCAAGTGACCTGTTGTCATAACTTATAGAAACATAATTTTGTATTTTAGTATTAAAAAAACCCCACCAACATCTTAATAATAGTCAAGACATGAGATTGATAATCAGGCTAAGTATTAATACTATTTTTGCTGTTCTCAGCAGACATTCAGCAGCTTCTTGTCACAGCATGAGTAGAGACAGGAAAATAAAGGACCCCATACTAGCTGGTTTTATGTCAACTCGACATAAGCTAGGGTCAATTGAAAAAATACCTCTATAAGATCAGGCTGCACGGAAGCCTATAGGGAATTTTCTTAGGTAGTGATAGATATGGGAGGGCCCAGCCCACTGTGGGTGGTGTCACCCCTAGGCTAATGGTCCTGGGTTCTATAAGAAAGCAGGCTGAGCAAGCCATGAGAAGCAAGCAGTAAGCAATATTCTCTTATGGTTTTTGCATCAGCTCCTGCCTTTGGGTTTCTGCTCTTTTTAAGTTCCTGCTCTGACTTTCTTCAATAATGGACTATGACATGGATATGTAAGCAAAATCAACCTTTTTCTCCCCAACTTGCCTTTGGCCATCATGTTTTATCATAATGATGGTAACCCTAACAAGGACATACTCCAAAAGGTATTGGGTGAATCTTGACCCTACACGTCTGATCTCTGCTTATGAGAGAATAATAGACACCTTTATGAGATAGACACTTGTCAGCAGGTCCTCTATAAAGTATTATGATGCTCTCATTGCTTAGCCCCTAATTCTCAGACAGATAAGAAGCATATAGTAATGTTTTAGCTAACCTATTAATGAGAAAAACTCAATTACTACAGAAAAAAATCAAAGATGAAACGAATAACATGGACTTCAATAGTTACAAGAGAAAGGAATATAGAAGGAGATTGGTATTCTACATAAACACACACTTAATGTCTTATGAAGCAACACAATTGTGTACTTCAACACTTGTAAGGACTACAGTCTGGGGAAGACTACTGGGAAATAAGTAGTCTTAATAAAGTTTTCTGGAAGTGACAGGGCTCTTCTCTCATTAACTCACAGTAGCTGTGGTTGCCTGCATAAGACCTGTTCAAGATCGAGCTGTTAATGGCTCATGAGCTTCACCCCTTGCTGAGAAGCTATTTTAGCAACTGATGGTCACTGGAGGAGGGACAGTTAAGTCTATTTTTAATTCATGTGGCCCATGGTCATTTGTCCATGCTCCAGTGGATAGATGCCACCTCACTCTCATGAGCATCTGGGCAGCACTAGCTGGACTCAGGGTAAAAATGCAGGAGACATGAAGGTGGAAGGCAATGTTTGAGGAGGTCTTGGAGGAGCTGGGGGTGAAAGGAGCAGGTATAGATGCACTCAATACATTGTACTTGTGGGTCCCACGATGATCTCTGGCCCGGCCTGGTGCGGGGGTCCGGGCCAAGAGGACAGAGTGCGAGCAGGGAGGGGAGATCGCCTGCCTCTGCTGCTGACTCTGCCTGCGTCTCTGCAGTCGCCCCATCACTTCCAGGTGCTGTACCTGTCTCTCTGCACTTAGCTGGCCTGGGCTGGGCTGATAAGAAGGCAGCTAGCTGGCAAGGAGGCAGCTTGGTGTCCCAGGCAGGTTCCAGGAGAGCAGATCTCTTCCAAAGTGTTACAGCTCTTGGGACAGAAACTCTCAGACACGGAGGTGATTCTCACACATCTTTATTTCTTCTGAACGGAGCCCTTATATACAGTTTTGGGGTGGGTTAGGGTCTGGCAGCAAATAATGCCTATTGGCTTGGTCTGAGAGCTTGGAGATACCTCATCTACATGTGGGAGAGCCTGAAGCACTGTTCCTCGTGACTGATGGCTATAGACCTCTCTGTGAGAGAGCTGTGGAGGGCTGAAGCTAAATGAAAAGAACCAGGGCCTGGGAGCAGAGCCAAACACCTGCCATCCGATAAGGGTTCAAGGTTCGAGGCCTATGCTCGACCAGGCACCCAGCTGCTTCTCACAGCCCACCATCCCACATGTACACATCTATAAAGTTATTAAAGAATACACTACAAATTTAAACTTCTCCTTTATGAAATCTGAAAATAAATCAGCTTCAGCATATGTGTCCAATTAAATTTTAATGACAAAAGTTGAGATTTCTTTGAGCAGCCAGGTGACCTTCAGGGAAGCTCATTGAAAAGTGTTCTAGCTTGATATTTAAAGTCCTATAATTACCCACCCCATTTTTCTAGAATGCAAATCCTATTGTTTCTAATGGAGTTACTCAGGGCAAACACTTTTCTGTTGGTAAGCTTTCTGAACCACGATCATTGTATGTTTTCCCATTTGATAATGTCTTTGTTAATTTTTTGCTATGTAAAACAGTTTTCAGATTCCAGAAATTTTTATTAAAATCAGGAACAAGATAACATTCTCCACTATCCCCACTCCTATTAAATATACTACTTGAAGAATTATCTACAGCCATAAGAGAAAGAAAAAAGAAATTAAAGTGATGCCAATAGGAAAAGAGGAAGTAAAACTATTTCTGTTTTCAGATGACGTGATACTCTATATAAGAGGTTCTAAAAGTCTCATCAGAAAACTTCTAGAATCAGTATCTTCAACAGTGGCAGGACAGGAAATCAAGTTACAAAAATCAGTAGACTTCCTGTGTACCAGTAACACATACTGAGAATGAAAGATTGTGGAAATATTTCCATTCACAATAGCATCTAAAATTGTAAAGATCTAAGAAGATGAAAGAACTATACAATATAAACTTTATATCTCTGTAGGGGAAACATGGAGACAGACAGTAGGAAATGGAAATACCTCCCATGCTCATTGACTGGTGAAATCAATATTGTGAAAATGACCATCCTACCAAGAGACAATGTACATATTCAATGTAATTCCAATCAAAATGCACACAATATTCTATTGATATTTTCTTATTTTTGAGATTATAATAAAATTACATAATTTCCCTCTTTCATTTCTCCCCTCCAAACTCTCCCATGTTCCCCCTTACTCTTTCAAATTCATGACATCTGTTTCTGAATGTTGTTACATACATACACAATTACAACTTGCTAAGTCCATATAATGTTTCTTATATATGTATATGTTTCCAAGCCTGACCGCTTGGTATTATATAACCAATTGATAAAATCCATGTAACATTCTTCACAGAAGTATGAAAACAAATCCTAACATGCATTTGAAACCACAAAAGGCCAAGGATAGTCAAAACAACCCTGAGCAAAAAGGTTGGTAGGGGAGGTATCCTCATTCCAGATTTCAAGATATATTACAGAGCTATAGTAATACAAACAGTATGACCCCAGAACCAACCAGACATGGGCCAGTAGGACAAAACAGAAGACACAGACAAGAGTGCACATAACTACAGACATCTGCTACTTGACAAAGATGGAAATATACATGTTGGATAAAATACACACAGCCTATTCAACAAATGATACCAATTGGATATCCCTCTTCAGAAGACAGAGTATGTCAGACTGAAAAATGCCCCTATTTCAAAGATTCTTAAGTTTTTTTTTTAAAAAGACAGCAGATTATTTCAAACTACAGCATGGTATATATTTTCTCTTCTTTTTTCTTCACGAAGCTTATTTTCAGATGTTCAGGTAAGCTTGCTTTCTTTTTTAAAAAGATTTTATTATTATTATTATTTTATTATCATTTTGTGTGTATGGGATTGCCTGCATGTACGTTTGTGCTTCATATGTATACAGTATTCTCAGAGACTGGAGAAGGAGATCAGATCCCCTGGAACTAGACTTATAGATAGTTGTAAGCCAATATGGATGCGCTGGGGGTGGGGTGGGGAGGTTGAAAATGAGTCTACAGAGCACCACTTTACTTTCCTGGAATAAACACAGATTGACTATTCCCCCATCCTCAGGTTTTGACTTTGAGTCCAGGCATTGTACATACCAATCTATAAGTTACATCCCTACCCCTTAACTTGGGCTTTTTATATATTCTAAGGTTCCGTTTGTTAATATACTTTTACTGTATTAATAACTTTGTTCTTGAGAAAAAACACATTTTTTCTTTTGTTTATGTCTATTATTTTAATATTTATTTATGTGTGTCTGTGTGAGCACGTAAGATGCGTGTGGGCAGTGTTCTCAGAGGCTGGAGTTTGTGAGCTGCTTGACGTGGCCACTGACAATTGAACTCAGGTCCTCTGGAAGAACAGTAAGTGCTCCTGAGTACTGAGGTATCTCTTCAGCCCCCCCCCCCACCCCCACACACACTTTACAAATTCTCTCTGTGTCCCTGTTTCTCTATGTTTCTCTGTTTCTGTCTCTGTGTCTCAGTCTTTGACTCTGTTCCTGTCCCTCCTCCCCCACCTCCCTTGTTTCACTTTATAGTTCAGGCTGCCCTGGAACTCCTTCTGTAGACTAGGCTGATCACTCAAACTCACAATTCAATTGCTTCTGCCTCTCAAGTGCTGGGATTAAAGGCATGTGCCATTACACTTAGCTAACCTTAAAAAGTTCTTTACTAACATTGGTATAAGATTCATAATCTTTCTTCTTTAAATGTGTGACAGAATTCACCCAATGAAGCTATCTGAGCCTATGGTTTTCTTTGTGGTATGAGATTTATCTGATTTGAATTTTCATAAAAGGTACAGAGTTGTGAAATTAATTACCAGGATGTTGGTATATTTTCTTATTATTTTAACGACCCTGGGATATATACTTATATCAAAATTTTAACTTTTAAACTATTTTAAAGTAAAAATCACTCCTTTATTCTCCCTTCAGCCCCTCCCAAGTCCCTTTTTTATACTCCTTCGACTCAAATTGCGAATTCTTAATATCATTAATTTGTGTAGCTGTTCTTTTTTCCTTTTAGTGTGTGTGCATGTGTGTTCATGTATGTGTGTATATGTATCTGTGTGGAGATCAGAGAATTTATGTGTATGTGTACATATGTGTGTATGTATCTGTGTGTATGTATGTGTGTGTTTGTGTATGTGAATGCGGAGTGAGTGTGTATGTGTGTGTTTGTGTGTGTTTATGTGTATGTGGAGTAAGGGTGTATATGTGTGTGTATGTGTGTGTTTGTGTATATGTGGGTTTGTGTGTGTATGTGGAATATATGTGTGTATGTGGAGTGAGTGTGTATGTGGTGTATGTATGTATTTGTGTGTGTGGATGTGGAGTGTGTGTGTATGTATGTGTTTGTGTGTGTGTGTAGAATGTGTGTGTGTGTATGTGGAGTCAGTATGTGGTGTGTGTGTATGTGTGTTTGCATGTGTGTATGTGGAGTGTGTGTGTGTATATATGTGTTTGTGTGTATATATGTATGTGGAGTGTGTGTGTATGTGGATTGTGTACATGTGTGCTTCTGTGTGTGTATATGTGGAGTGTGTGTGTGTGTATGTGGAGTGTGTATATGCTGTGTATATGTGTGTGTTTATGTATGTATGTATATGTAGAGTGAGTGTATATGTGTTATGTGTGTGTGTTTGTGTGTTTGTATGTGTGTTAGTATGTGTATATGGAGTGAGTGCGTGTGTGTGTGTGTGTGTGTGTGAAGATCAGAGGACAATGCTGGTGTCAGTCTTCATTCTCCACCTCCTGTTTTTCTGTGTGTGTGTGTGTCAGGCAAGCTGCCCTTGAGCTTCTAGTGAGTTTTCGGTCTTCACCTCCCCTCTCCTTACCCAGGTGCTGGGAGTCCAACATGTGCACTGCTGTGTCTGCTCTCTGTATCACTTCTGGGAATCTGAACATGGTTTATCAGGTTTTAGTGACAAGCACTTTGCTCTCTGACCCCCATTTATTCTTCGACATTCTTACAAGGCTTTGCCAAATTTGGGAGCATTTTATTTCTTTAAAAAACACTTTCAAATGCTGAACTTTTCTATTTTCTATTTGTTTGTATTTCATCAATCTCTGCTCTTGAGTTTACTATTGCTTTTCTTTTCTCTTCTTTCCTTTCCTTTTTTTCCTTTTCTCCTCCTCCTCCTCCTCCTCCTCCTCCTCCTCCTCCTCCTCCTCTTCTTCTTCTCCTTCTCCTCCTCCTCCTCCTCCTCCTCCTCCTCCTCCTCCTCCTCCTCCTCCTTCTCCTTCTCCCTCTTCTTCTTCTTCTTTTAATTGAGACACAGTCTTACTCTGCAGCCCAAGATTACTATTGTCCAGGCTGGCCTTTAATTCATGAAAATTCTCCTGTCTCTGTTTTCATCATGCCATAACTATAGAGTTACACCCCAATGCTGACTTTACTCTCTGCATGTTTTAGACAGTGTGGGACTTATTCACTTTCCTGTCTCTGTGACAAAATACCACGAGAAGAGCAGCCTAGGGAGGAAGGGTTTATTTACACTCACAGTTCAAGGTTACAGTCCATCTAGTCCGTCATGTCAGGGAAGGTGTAGATGGGGAAGCGTGAGGTCATCTTTAATTCACAATCCAAATGCTTGAATGATGAACACTCATACTCGGCTCATTTTCTTCTCTTGAAACAGTGCAGAATCCCAGCTCAGGGAATGGTACCCACAGAAGATGTTTCTTCCCAAGCCAATTTACCCAATCAAGATGATCCCCTACAGTCCTGCCCCAGAGGACCATCTCTTAGAAGATTTGACAAGATTCTTCTTAGAAGAAGTTGACAGTTGAGATTAACCATTCCAGAGAAAAAGGTGAAAACAGAAAAATAGATCAATGTTTATTTAAATAGACATGAAAACATAAATCTTTAATGTTCAAAATTTGATCAGTATATTCATTAGCGCTTCTATTGCTATGAAGAGACCTCATGACCACAGCAACTCTTCTAAGAAAACATTTCATTGGGGCTGGATTATATAGTTGAGAGGTATAACCAGTTGCCATCATGACAGGAAGCATGGAATCTGGTGATGGTGATGCTGCCTCTCTTCTCAGGTTCTCCGCCTTATAAAACAAATCTCGTGTCTCTTTGCTCTTCCTCTGCTCCTTTACAAGACTCCCTCCACTTAGCCTTTCCTGTTACCCGGCCACAGGCCCCTCCTTCACAGACACCTGCAGCTGCAGCTTCTGACTTTGAGTCTCAACAGACTCCATTGCTTCCCCCTGCCATTTGGTCCGGTACTCGGCACCTTCCCTCCTCTGTGCCTGCTGCACCCCCTCCTTCTCGTCTTGCGCCTGCTTCCTCCTCTTGTTCCTCTAGGAAGCCCTCTCGGACACCCCGCCTCCAGAGACTGAGGATGATTCCTCTGAGAACGAGCCCAATTCAGACATTGAAAACAAAAGCAATCCTAATTATCAACAATGCTGGATTTGTTTTTCACCTACTCCTCCCTTCTATGAGGGGATAGCTATCCTCTCCCCTCCCACTTTTACCAATGATGGTAACAGACTTCTTGGGACTTATTCGCCTGAAGGAGGTCTTACCCTTAGCTCCATTTCAGGAATAGGCCTTTGCCTTTTGGGACCCTTCATGCTCCCCCCTAGGGACTTGATTCCGGTGTGTAACCAGACAATGATCCTCAGTGATACCTTTTTATATACCCTGGCACCTAATGGTACATGTTTTGCCTGTGCTTCTGGCTTGACCCCTTATATATTTAATCCCAGTTTTTTACATTTTAAAGATTATTGTGTAATTGTTACCATTTTTCCACATTTTTTAATACATGATCTAGAGTCCTTCCTTAATATTATAGATCAAGGATCTTCTCTAAGAACCAAGAGAGAACCCCTGACTGTACTCACCTTGTCTGTCATACTAGGAATTAGTGCCATTGGTGCAGGCATGGGTATACCTTCCTTGGTGACTTCCAATAATCACTATGCTCATCTCCAATCCCTCATTGATAAAGATTTAAATAATTTGAGGGAAGGAGTACAAGCCCTTAAGGACTCTGTGGTTTCCCTTTCTGAGGTGGTGTTATAAAACAGGAGAGGACTTGACCTTGTCTTCCTTAAGGAAGGGGGTCTCTGCGTGGCCTTCAGAGAAGAGTGTTGCTTTTACTTTGATAAGACAGGCCTTGTCCAAAATAGCCTGGACAAGGTCAAAAGGAGTTTAGAAGAAAGAAAAAGAGCGAGAGAACAACAAGAGTCATGGTATCAAAACTGGTTCTCTACTTCTCCTTGGCTCGCCACCCTGTTGCCTACTATACTAGGACCCCTTGTTGACATTCTTTTGCTTCTCTCGTTTGGCCCCTGGGCCTTTAACCGTCTCACAAGTTTTGTTAAGAACCAGGTTGATTCTTCCATCAAGAACCCGGTCGAAGTTCATTACCATCAGCTGAAAATTGAAGAAGATCCAGAAGTAACTCCGCAGGAGACTGACACAGCTGCCAGCTCCCCTGCCTCCCCCTACGGTCGACCCCTAGACTTCCACGCCCTCCAGAAGGGTTCCTGGTATGCCTGGCTCTGCCCTCGTTTCTCTCGCTAGGGAGCCTGGCCTCTTGATCACCCCAACAAAAATTGACTTTTTCCTAAACCAAGGCCGCCCTTGATGTGGCCCACTAACATTGGAGAGTCTTCCTTTATGACAATATTACACCCCAAACTGACAAATGGCTGGTAACTTGAACATTCACAAGGGACTAGGATGGCTATGAGTTAGCCCAATGACGGGATTATTGTAGGTCCACTTCCCAGGGGCCCACCCAATGCAGCCGGAAAGGAGTGCCATGGTGCTGGGAGTGGGGTGCAGCCTACATGGCCTAAGACAGTGCCCTCACCCTCCTTTCACCCACCTCGGGGTCCCTTGACGTTGCCCATCATCAACAGCCTAAAGCCTTCGACCATCAACATGACTCGTCTCACATCAATGTTTTCGGGTTGTGGACTTGTCCAAGACCCCCCATAATTAGACTTCCAAATTCAAAATTCACATAGTTGGGATTGATCATAAGACACCTTCTCTAACTAAACAGGGAAGGGGGAGATGCCAGAAGCCAGGACCCTCGCCCTTACCCTCACCCCCTACTTTTCCCCACCTGCACAATGTCCCCTGCAGCTTGACAACCGCAAGATCCTATTTGGCAGCTGCAGATAGATTCAAGGCAGTGTACCATATCTTCTGAGGAAAGCAGGGAGACCATAACTCAAGCAGTGTACCATATCTTCTGAAGAATAGCAGGTAGACCACAATTCAAGGCAGTGTACCGTATAGGCCATGAAATGTTTTAAGGCACAGGCCAAGAAGATTCTGTACTTTTCCACCACCTGGCCCCTCTTACCCCCTCCCCTTGTAAAGCATACTATAAAAAAGCACTTGGCATTCAAATAGATGGCTCTTGACAAGCAATTGCTTCCTTGAGTCCATTCTTCTCTCTCGCCCGTTCTTTTTCAGGTTGTGGTCCTCCTCGCCCCCACGAATAACTAGGACCCGCAGGTCAGGTCACTTAGAGGAAAGTGACAGCAATTGCTGCTAGTCCTAAAACTGCATGTTCAAGCCTGGACATCATTATCCATTCCCTGATGCTAGGACAGCCTTCGTTGTAGAAGCACTTCATTAAGGCTGATAGCCAGTGATGGTGAGGGTGTGCTCACCAAGGAATCAGCTGCACATGCCGATGTGCCATTTGGTAGAAAATTACAACTTACCACTAACTGTCAATTTATTTTATGCTCTATATAATTTCTATAAATAAATTAACAAGAAGATAAATATTTATCTAAGATTGGGTTTCAAGAGCTACTGTAAGGAAAAGCTTACAGCATTTTGAAAATTATTGTCATATGGATTGCATAGTAATGCAACGTAACTAATTAATGGCATTAATGGCAGAAGGACTTAAGAGAAATCTTAATATTTTGTTATTTAAGAATAGCAGATTAGGGCTGGGTAGTGGTGGCACACGCCTTTAGTCTCAGCACCTGGGAGGCAGAGGCAGGTGGTTTTCTGAGTTCAAGGCCAGCCTGGTAGGCAGAGTGAGTTCCAGGACAGCCAGTACTGTATAGAGAAACCCTGTATCAAAAAACAAAAAACAAAAATCAAAAACAACAAAAAAGAATAGCAGATTTGGGTGATAGAAATGGAAATTAGGCAGGTGAGGGATTAGAGAGAGTCTTCTTGTCACTGTCTTTTGACCTATTTCTCACTTAGCACTATTATTTCTCTTCAATAACCCACCACGTTTAGTTAAGAACTCAGACTGTAGCTTATGTAGTCATTCTTTCCCCTTCTGCGCAGAGTCTGGAGAACATCGTGTTAACTGAAATAAGTCAGGCACAAAAACTACAAATACTGAATGTTCTCACTAATGTGTGAAAAATAAATTAATTTGGTCTTAAGAAGTAGAGGTTAAAATAACGGTCACAAAATTTTGAGCAAGAGAAAGCAGAGGAGGGTGTAGGGAAGTGTTATTTGAGACACAATATTGATAGATCAGGGAATAAGCATTCTGTTGCACAATATAGGATAACTTCGGGCAGTTACTTATTGTATATTCTAGAAAGATTCCTGAGTATTTATGATACTAAAATAAATCCTGCAGGAGATGGATATGCCAATACCCTGGTGTGATGACTAATCTCGGTTGTCATTTGGATACATCTGGGTAGAAAATGCCGACTGAAGAGTTGCCTTCCAGAGATTACCCTGTAGATTTACTCATGGAACTTTTTCTTGATTGCTAATTGATGTAGGTACTCTACAATTGATATAGTACCCTCTGTGAGTAGTACTATCCCTAGGCAAGTGGGCCTGAACTGCATGAGAACTATAGCTGAATGCTTGCCTGGAAGCAAGCTAGTAAGCATTGTCCTCCATGATCTCTGCTTCAGTTCCTGCATCCAGCCTTCTGTCTTGGCTTCGCTCAATGATGTACTGTAGCCTGTAAGCCAAACAAGCCCTTTCCTCCCTAACTGGCTTTTGATCAGTATTTTAATCTCAGTAACAGAGAAGCAAACTAGAACTCCTGATTTTAATCATATATAGTGCATATACAGAAGTATGTACAGCTATTAAGTGTTAGAATATCACTGTCCAATATATTGCAATATATTGAGTGCTATAGTAACACATATTTAACAAATCCTGGAATGGGTTAATATCTGCCTTTTATCATTTATGTTCCCGAATCTCTCCTCTCTCTCTCTCTCTCTCTCTCTCTCTCTCTCTCTCTCTCTCTCTCTC
>NW_021620314.1:1360445-1366227 GCF_004785775.1 Grammomys surdaster
CTCTCTCTCTCTCTCTCTCTCTCTCTCTCTCTCTCTCTCTCTCTCTCACACACACACACACACACACACACACACACACACACACACATTATATTTAAATTTGCCTTAGGCAACACAGTAGTTTGGCAACTGCCTGCCCTCCATGCTGTTAGAATCCACTTTCCTACAATAGCTCCAAGTTACTATTCACTGATTTCCATGTTCCTCCTGGGCTGCTCTTAACTCCAATTGTCCAGCCCACATGACCACGTTTCTAGGCTCTGCTATTCTGTAGTGGCTTCTCCTTCTCCCTCCTGCATGTTCTTATTCATCCATGGCAGCTCTTTTCTCCTGCTTCCTCTTCCTCATGGTCCCAAGCCTGGGAAAACTAAACCTGCCTATGTCTCTTCTCCCCAGCTGTTAGCTGCTGGCATCTTAATTTGCCAATCAGAATTAACTCAGAGCGGGATCCCTCAGTGTCTTACATGCATGCGGAATCCCTCCTCTTTGGGGCAAGCAGTTTTGGGGACCCAAATTATCTATAGAATACAAGCAGCACTAGGCCAAACCACAAGAGAGAGCAAGAGCAGAATCTTATTCAAAAACAGCAACTGGGTCTTGTATCCATGATCCAAGAATTTAGAGAGTCTGAGGCAGGGGGATCAAGAGTATGAAGCCAGTCTGAGCTACAAAATAAGATCTTTGTAGGGAAAGAAAGTCAGCTATCCAGAATAAGGGAATTCATTGGTTGAAATGATCACAGTGAAATGCCAGGGCCTTAAGGGAACTTAAATGCAAACAACCAGTGGAACTCAGCACAATTCATATAGTAGCTCTGCTCATAGAATGTCACTCAGTTAACCTTCAGTCTTATACACTATGCCATTGTGGGGTGGAAACTAATCAGGAGCCCCAAAGTTAACATTCTTTCTAGAGAGGGACTAGTAAGTCAAACATCTTCTGCAAGAATGGGCAGGGTCTGAGTTCTTCACTTTCCACACCGTTTCCAACCCTTACCTTCTTGTTCCTTTACCACCATTTACAAAGCCCAGAAGTGGGAGCACGGAAGCTGTCAATCTTCCTGGAGATGGAATGGTTCCTATTACTGTGAGGAAACACCATGACCACGGCAACTCTTATACAAGACATTTAATTGGAGCTGGCTTACAGTTCAGAAGTTTAGTCCATTGTCATCATGGCAGGAAGCATGGCAGCACGCAGGCAGACATGGTGCTGGGGAAGAGGCTGAGCGTGTTACATCTGGATTGTCAAGCAGTAGGAAGAGAAAATGGCACTGGGCCTAGCTTGAGTTTCTGAAATCGAAAAGCCCACCCGGACAGTGACACACTTCCTCCAACAAGACCACACCTCCTGATAGTGCCACTCCCTATGAGCCTATGGGGACCATTTTCATTCAAAACACCACACAAAGAAAGTCTTAAGATGTCACTGTTTTGTTTTTTTTTTTTTTTTGATAACCTGTAGGCCTAGCTTAAATCTTGAAATCTTTTATTTTCTTAATTTTTTTAAACCTTTCCCAAAATAATCACCTAAACTTCTAGTAATTTTAAAAATGGCTAGAGACAAGCTCTGTGATAAAGAGTATTTCGGGGCTGGAGAGATGGTTGATTGGTTAAGAGCACTGACTGTTCTTCCAGAGGTCCTGAGTTCAATTCCCAGTAACCACACGGTGGCTCACAACCATCTGTAATGGGATCTGAGGATAGCAACAGTGTACTCATATATGTAAAATAAATAAATCTTAAATAAAAAGAATATTTCAAATTCCAGGTCTTTGGAAGTACAAAGAGATGGGATGGCCAGCTAAAATAATGTCCTCTTTGTAAAGAACAGAGTATTACTGCAAGTTTATTCAAACTTTTTTTTTAAACAAATGTTTCTGGGAATAGGAAATGTTGATGTAACATCTCCAAGCAGAAGTAAATACTTCAACACTTCTAATCCAGCACACACACACACACACACACACACACACACACACACGAAAACCTGAGGTTAAAGTTTTGAAAGAAGAGATAACACTTTTTCCACTTTAACACTTCTCAGTTGCAGAATGTTCTCTCACACATTATCCGAATCAACATCGTGGACTGTGCTGATGCAGGTGAGTAGTCACTCCTCTTGACATTGACAGTCAATGTTCCCACAGAATTGAGTCCCTTTCAGTCTCGCTCCTGATCCAGTGCTTTTCCAATAAACCGACAACAAGGAAGATGCATAATTCTCTTAAAGGCACCATTCTCTTCTAAGGTGAGCATCTAGGAAATCAATATGTAGGGACCGTAATGGCTCACACAAAAGAGAAAGCCGCTTCAGAAGCTTTTGGAAGCCAAATTATTTAGTTATGAATTTTCTTCCCAACATCTTGAAAATAAATACACTTTCAACACTTGAGATGCATTTACCCTACTTCATCTCTGTTCGTGGAAACTATACGGTCATAAAAGAATGTTGGAAGTATTATCAGTGGTTGCTAAGGTTACGAAGAAGCCACACTGAGCTGCTGCTGCTGTACATGTCAGGATTTGTCTCTATTAAGACTAACTTTCTTAGTCTAGTCTTTTCAGATAGTGAAAGAATTTTAAAAGCATGAATGTTTACATCTATAAATAGATGGTGGTGCTAATTAGAATGTAAGGCAAGAAAAATTTTTCTTTATAGGAATTATTGATGGGGCATGTGTTCTATCAATAGTTCTTAGAAAGAAAAATTTTTCTTACCTTTTATTCTTATTAGCACCACCACCTATTTATAGCAGTCTCAATTAACTGGACCCCCGAGATCTCTCAAACACTGGACTACCAAAAAGGCAGCATGCACCAGCTGATATGAGGCCCCCAACACATATACAGCAGAGGACTGCTGGGTCTGTGTTCAATCAGAGATGATGCACCTAACCCTCAAGAGACTGGAGGCCCTAGGGAGTTTAGAGCTCAGGTGGGGTAGGGAGTGAGGGGTGGGGACATCCTTGTGGAGACAGGGGGTGAGTAGGAAGTATGAGATGTGGAACAGTTGGAGAGTAGACTGGGGGGAATAAAATCTGGAGTGTAAAATAAATAAATAAATAAATAAGAATTGTTGATGATAAACTTATTGAAGGGTGTGCTCATTTTAAAGTAACAAAATACAAAAATCTGTAGTCTAAGTTACAGGGAGAAAATTTCATCATTTGAAAGCCTCTTTAGTTTACTCATTAGTTCACAGTGTATTTGAAACATCTTTTGAGAAGACAAGGGATATGTCTAATGGGTAAAGGGCTTGCTGTGGATGTCTGAAGGCATGAGACAGGATTCCTAGCACCCTCAGGAAAAAAAAAATGGGCGTGGAGACTTGTACCTTCCACATCAGGACTAGAAATAGAAGATGGATCCCAGATGCTTCTGGAGATGTCTGTCTGCCTGCCTGTCTGCCTACCTACCTATCTACCTTCGTATCTACGTATCATCTATCTATCTGTCTATCTATCTATCTATCTATCTATCTATCTATCTATCTATCTATCTATCATCTATCTCCAGAACATCAAGCTCCTGGTGCAGTGAGAAATATTGTCTCAAGAAACATGATTGGAACTGGTTAAACAACAACTGTGACACTGACCTCTGACCTCTACCTGCACCTATGCACACGCCTGCACACACCACATGTGCACATATACATATATACATTCATACACAAAAGTCTTTTCAGAGAGATGTGTTTGGTCCTTTTATGTCATTTAATATAAATCCTATAATGTTTTTATTTGACTTTAAAACATGAACACAGAACTCTATTGGGTTTAAAATTGTACGTTTATAAAAACAATAAGAAATATGGCAGCATAACTACTCTAAGGTTGGTGCTTCAGGGGCAGAAGAATCAAAACCCATTGTATATTCTTTCTGGCGTTCACAATATAATGACAGGATAGAAATGGAGCAACTGATTAATATATTAACATTGCAACTTTGTTATCAATATGAAGGTAGGGTACCATGGAAACCAAAGGAAAATTTCAGGAGACATTTCTGAGCCTAGACTCTAAGCAGAAGGGATGTAATGACTTTTAAAGGAATGAGGCCTCTGTTCACCTAGCACTGGGGTGATATGGGCAGGGGGTTCTCTGCAGCTCATTGGTCAGTTAGTCTTGCTGAATCTGTGATTCTGTGAGCCCTGTGATCAATGTGTGACTCTGTCTCTCTCTATTTCTCTTTCTTTCTCCCCCTCCCTCTTCCTCTTCCCTCTCCTTCCCTCCCTCCCTCCCTCCCTCCCTCCCTCCCTCCCTCCCTCCCTCCTTCCCTCTTTCTCTTCCTCCCCAACCTCCACCCCCCCCCTCTCTCTCTCTCTCTCTCTCACACACACACACACACACACACACACACACACACACGTACACATACCAATGATCTCACCATAAAAACAGAACCTCCTGAAACTCCTAGACAAGAAGGTAGGGCGTACATCACAATCGAGAGGCACAGATAAGGATTTTCTAAATAAGACTCAGCTTACTCATTTACAAAGCTAGTAGTTCATTGACAAATAGAAACACATGAAACTAAAAAGCTTTTGTGTGCAACAAAGGAAAACAGTTGAAAGAGTGTAGGCACAGCCTATAGAATGGAAGAACCTCTTCCCAGCTGTACATTCAACAGAGAATTGTATTGTCTAAGATACAGAAACAAATCTCTAAAATAAATCAAAGAACAGAACTCCAAGGAGACAAACAACCTAATGAAAATAAAGAAGAAATGAAGAAACGGGAGGGAATGTCTGACAGCGCTTTAGAAAGTGTTAAACATTAGTCATGGGAAATGAAAATGAAGACGTCTGTGCAATTTCATCTCACCCCAGTCAGAAGCAAATAATGACAAATCAAAATCAAATAACGATAGACGCAGGCTGGCTAGGATATGGGGAAAGAGAAACTACCACTTGCTGGTGGTAGGAGTGCAACATGGTGCAGCTCAGTGTGGAGATTCCTTAGAAAGCTAGAAACAGAGCTGCGTGTGCCCCAGGTCTCCACTGCTAGGCATCCAACCAAAGACGTCTAAATCCTACCACAGAGACACTTGCTCATCTGTGTTCATGGCTGTGATCATTGCAATGGCGAGGAAATGGAACCAACCTACATATCGGTCATTGCTGTCTGGATAATGAGCTTGTGGTGCATTACACAATGTAATTTTTATCCATCTATAAAAATAAAATTAAGAAATGTGTGGATAAATGCATTGAACTGAAGAAAGCAGATTGAGTTAGGCTGTTGAGGCATAGAAAAGCAAATGCCTCATGTTCCCCCTCAGATGCGTGTCCAAGCTTCAAATGCCTAATTTGTAATATGTGTACATGTGTGCTATAGTAACTGAGTAAATGCAGGTTGTATTCATTTTAATAAACCAACCAAATGATGTATTTATTTTAATAAACCATTTTATTTATTTTAATAGTTTAGTAAGTATCCATCGTTACTGCCTTCTCTCCATTTGTTCTAGTTTACTTAAGGGAGGAAAGACTTGTTCGTCTCAGGACAGGTCAAGGAAAGACAGTCTTTCTCCACAGGGGAGACAGGGCAGGGAGACAGGAAGGCGACCAGCTACACTGAACACTGTGACCACAGTCAGAGGGCAAAGAATGAGGAGCATTCATGTTCAGCTAGCTTTCCTTTCTTTTCCTTTCCTTTCTTTCCCTTCCCTTCCCTTCCCTTCCCTTCCCTTCCCTTCCCTTCCCTTCCCTTCCCTTCCCTTCCCTTCCCTTCCCTTCCCTTCCCTTCCCTTCCCTTCCCTTCCCTTCCCTTCCC
>NW_021620314.1:1366327-1383015 GCF_004785775.1 Grammomys surdaster
CCTTCCCTTCCCTTCCCTTCCCTTCCCTTCCCTTCCCTTCCCTTCCCCTTCCTTCCTTCCTTCCTTCCTTCCTTCCTTCCTTCCTTCCTCCTTCCTTCCTTCCTTCCTTCCTTCCTTCCTTCCTTCCTTCCTTCCTTCCTTCTTTCCTATCTTTCCAGCAGTCTGAGACCCCAGTTTACGGCCATGCTGCTTACATTTAGGGTAGATCTTCCCACCTTAATTAACCTAATATAAAAAAAACTATCACAAATATGCAGAGATTTGTCTCCAAGGTGACTCTAGATTCTATCATGTTGGCAACATAAATCATCACGTGTCCTTTGTTCTGCTTCTTGGGGATCTTTATCCTCTCTCTCTCTCTCTCTCTCTCTCTCTCTCTCTCTCTCTCTGTGTGTGTGTGTGTGTGTGTGTGTGTTTGTGAAGAGAGAGAGAGACAGAAACATATATAAAGACAGAAATAAGGTGCATGAGGACATTGTAACCCTTGATGCACTGTCAGTTGTAAGGTATCGAACTGTTTCAGGTTTAAGATTTGTTCCACTCCACAATGTTGTAGGTTAACTCTTAAAATCTATCTATCTATCTATCTATCTATCTATCTATCTATCTATCATCTATCTATCTATCTATCTATCTATCTTTTTCTTTCTCTTTCTCTGTGTGTGCTGAAAACATTTTGAGTTAGCCTATTCAGATCTGATGGCATAGCTAAGTCGCAGAACATTGGCTTTATGGAACATGTGTTACTTTTGTCTACAGTCAGGGTACCCTATGAAGGAGAGGAACACAGGTAGACTAGGCTACTTCCTTTCCCCAGAGATCACTGATAGGAGAAGGTGCGGGAAGGCCTGGGGATGAGTGTCTACATAGAACAAAAGTGGGAAAGCAGAGTCACAAGGGCCTACTATACACCTAAGCCAGGGCCTGATTAACAAACTTCCAGCCTCAGGCTTCTTCCAGTGGCTCTCAACCTCCCTAAGGTTGTGACCCTTTAATACAGTCCCTCATGTGGTGGTAACCACTAACCAGAGAACTATTTTGTTGCTACTTGATCACTGTAATTTTGCTCCTGTTATGAACTGCAGTGTAAGTATCTGGTATGCAATCTCCCTTAAAGTGGATCTCGACCCACAGGTTGAGAATCATCTATTCCAAAGGCATCAAGCTGTGAAATTCCTGTTCTCCCTGGTTTCCTCCTCTGTCTTTTCTGGTTCTTTAACTCTTCATGCCAGGGAACTAACTCGGCAATCTCCTAGACAACTGCTAGCACTCTTGTGACATGAACAATACTTCACCATAATGCACTTTTTATGCAATCCCAGAAGCGACATCTCGCTACCTTTGATATTAATTATTCTTCAGAAGTGAACTGTGAAGTGTAGCTTTCTCTCTGCGGCAGATTGCACAATACTTTTAATGCATGGGAGAAGGAGTTATTATGAACATTCTTAAAAACCAAATGCCATGTACATTTCACTGGTATTTTGACTAATTAGTTAGCTAATTAACTAATCTGCAAAGTGTGTGTGTGTGTGTGTGTGTATGATATGTAGTGTATGTGTGTGTGTATGATATGTAGTCTATGTGTGTGTGTATGACATGTAGTGCATGTGTGTGTATATGTGTGTGTGTATGATATATAGTGTATGTGTGTGTGTGTAATATGTGGTATGTGTATGTGTGTGTGTATGATATATAGTGTATGTGTGTGTGTATGATATGTAGTGTATGTGTGTGTGTATGATATGTAGTCTATGTGTGTGTGTATGACATGTAGTGCATGTGTGTGTATATGTGTGTGTGTATGATATGTAGTGCATGTGTGTGTATATGTGTGTGTGTATGATATGTAGTGTGTGTGTGTATGATATGTAGTATATGTGTGTATGTATGTGTGTGTGTATGATATGTAGTGTATGTGTGTGTGTGTGTGTGTGTGTGTATAATATGTGGTATGTGTCTGTGTGCATGCGCTCGTACAAAGGGCTTGGTGCAGATGTGGAGATCAGAGGACAACTTGTGGGACTAGGCTCTGTTCTTCCATCACGTGCGTCCGGGAATTGAGGTCAAGTCTTCATGTTAGGCATCGGGTGTCAGCCCTGTTATTATTTCCAATGTTTGGTAAATTATCCATTCCTGACATGTTTTTCAACTGAAAACTCATTGCCATTAATCAAGCCTGTTTCAATGGTCAACGTGTGTTCCCTATTTCGTTATCACGTTAGTAGATTACTCACCTACTGTCTTAGGTCTCTAAGAGCTTCCTTGGCTCCCACTTCTCACTGCTCATTTTGTTCTTAATTCCACAGACCAGGCTGTCTGTGGCACACACATTACCATTTTGTGTGTCTGACTGCTTCCCCAATTCTAAATTTTCCCGTGACCTATTTTTTCTAGTTCTTCTGAAATCGGTCTATCCCGTTACATTTCAGTCCATCCACACATCTGACCACTTTGAGAGCACAACAGTCTCTCGGATACTTGTGGCTTAGGGTGACAAGGAGAAATCCTCTTGTCCTAATTGCCTAAGTCAGAAAAGAGTTTAGAAAAAGGAAGGAATGGATCACTGAGTATGAAATCAAACAGAGTTACTCTGATGTTCCCTGGGAAGAAAGGTGAGAAGGACTTACAGGGTTAGTGTTAGCTTCTGGTGTTCTACCATCTCCTCTTTTCAGCCACTCTGTTTCAAGGATGAAAGAGAAGAGGTTTTCCCTATAAAGGGTGATTTGGGCCCCAGAGGATATTACACTGAGTCTGAATCCATTTTTGCTTTGTGCTACAAAGTACTCAGAGATTCAATGTATACAATGCCCTTTTAAACAGAAGATATCAGTGATGCTGAACCTGAGCTACTATGTTTTACCTTGACACAAGGCATTAAAAAGCTGGATGCTAGGTTCAAATCCAACCTTGCTATTTACAAGCTGTGTGGACTTAGGTAGGTTATTAATCATGTAGTTTTCTTCATGCTGAAGTGATTGAAATAATAGAAATAACCAATCAATGTTATTGGTGAGATTAAAAGCATTAACCATTATAAATTACTTCAAAATGATGTCTGAAACAGAATAAGACCTGTTATGAAGTGTTTATTAAATACAAATCTGGTTTCTGGAATTTTATAGGACATATGTCATAAAAAAAAAAAACAAGCGATATCCACTGTCAAAGACAGATCTGTGCCCAGTTCTGTCCTAATTAACCATGTCAGTCTCTCCTGGCAAATGACATACCACTAGTTTTACTTACAATTCCTGCAACGATCTGAAAGGGGAAAATCATAGCTAATTCATTTACCATGCCAGCATGTCTCTGGGAGGAGTTATCTAGTCTATACCATGTAATACCAGATAAAACCAGGCAGGGAACAAGCCCTTTCAGACAAGAATTAATATGCTGGCACCCTTAAAAGACTCACTGGTTTCCATACAATCAGATCCATCCATTGTTACAAAGGAGACCAGATCCATCACAACAGGAAGAAGGTATATAAACATCCCCCATGTCACAACAGGAAAACATGTAGAGATCCTCCCAATAACATCAGGCTTATTATTAGGTACCCTGTAGAATAATGTCACCAGGAAGGTCACCATACCAGAGCTGGACTCCTTTATCAAATCACAGCAGCCCCCAAACTATCAGCTATTGTAGCTCAGTGCTCCAGCCCCACCATGTGTGTGTTCCTTGGGATCACCTCTCCAAAGAGGACTGAGAACAGGCATGACAGAGCCACACATGAGAGGGTGATGACAAAAAGCAGCAAGTGGCTGGAACAAAGAGAGGGAACAGTTAATGGGGAGACAGAGGCACACAGAGAAGATACATTGTAGCTTGGGATGGAGTCAATTCAGTAGATTTTTGGTAGTCACTTGTTGGTACCTTATGCCTGCTTGTGTATCACTGTTTGCTCTTTTTTTTTTATTTATTGGATGATTTATTTACATTTCCTATGTTGTCCCCTTACCCCATCCCCCACCACCCCCTCGGAACCCCCAATCCCCTCGCCCCTCCTCCTTCTTCTCTGTGGATGTAACCTCTATCTATACCCCCCCACTCCCACCTCCCCACCCTCAAAATTCCCACCCCCTGGGGCATCCAGCCTTCATGAGGTCAAGGTTCTCTTCTTCCACCTATGCCCAGCAGGGCCCTCCACTTTTACATATTCAGCTGAAGCCCTGGATCCCCCCCTAAGTGCTCCCAGGCTGGTGGTTTAGACCCTGGGAGCTGTGGTTGGTTGGTATTGTTGCTCTCCTCATGGTGCCACAAACCCTTTCAGCTCCTTCAGTCTTCACTCTAACTCCTCTATTGAGAACCCCATGATCAGTTCAATGGCTAGTTGTGAGCATCTGCCTCTGAATATGTCTGACTCTTGAAGGCCTCTGAGGAGATATCCATATCAGGCTCTTATCAGCATGCACTTCCTGTCTTCCACATCAGCATCTACCTTTGGTGATTGCACATGGGATAGATACTCAGGTGGGGTGGTCTTGAGACGGCCCCTCCTTCAGTTTCTGTCCCTCACTTTGTCTCCATATTTGCTCCCTTGAGTATTTTGTTGCTCCTTCTAAGAAGGACCGAATCACCCTCACTTGGTCTTCCTTCTTTATGGGCTTCATGTGGCCTGTGAGTTGCATCTTGGGCATTTCAAGGTTCTAGGCTAATATCCAATAATCAGTGAGTGAATACCATGTGTCTTCTTTTGTGATTGGCTTACCTCACTCAGGATGATAATTTCTAGTTCCATCCATTTACCAAGGAACCTCTCGAATTCATTGTTTTTAATAGCTGAGTAATACTCCATTGTGTAAATATACCACATTTTTTGAATCCATTCCTCAGTTGAAGGACATCTGGGTTCTTTCCAGCTCCTGGCTGTTATAAATAAGGCTGCTATGAACATAGTTGAGCATATGTCCTTGTTATATGTTCGAGCATCTTCTGGGTATATGCCTAGGAGTGGTATAGCTGGATCCTTGGGTAATGCTATGTCCAATTTTCTGAGGAACCGCCAGACTGATTTCCAAAGTGGTTGCACCATCTTGCAGTCCCACCAACAATGGAGGAGTGTTCCTCTTTCTCCACACCCTCGCCAGCATCTACTATCACCTGAGTTTTTAATCTTAGCCATTCTGACTGGTGTGAGATGGAATCTCAGGGTTGTTTTGATTTGCATTTCCCTGACGACTAAGGATGCTGAACATTTCTTTAGATGCTTCTCGGCCATTCGAGTTTCTTCCATTGAAAATTCTTTGTTAAGCTCTATACCCCATTTTTTAATAGGGTAATTTGGTTGTCTGGAGTCTAATTTCTTGAGTTCTTTGTATATATTGGATATTAGCCCTCTATCAGATGAAGGATTGGTAAAGATCTTTTCCCAATTTGTTGGTTGTCGTTTTGTCCTATTGACAGTGTCCTTTGCCTTACAGAAACTTTGCAATTTTATGAAGTCCCATTTGTCAATTCTCGATCTTAGAGCATATGCCATTGGAGTTCTGTTCAGGAACTTTTCCCCTGTGCCCAAGTATTCGAGGCTTTTCCCCACCTTCTCTTCTATTAGTTTCAGTGTATCTGGTTTTATGTGGAGGTCCTTTATCCACATAGACTTGAGCTTTGTACAAGGGGATAAGAATGGATCAATTTTCATTCTTCTACATGTTGTCTTCCAGTTGAACCAGCACCATTTGTTGAAAATGCTGTCCTTTTTCCACTGGACAGTTTTAGCTCCTTTGTCAAAGATCAAGTGACCATAGGAGTGTGTGTTCATTTCTGGGTCTTCAATTCTATTCCATTGATCTTCCTGCCTGTCTCTGTACCAATACCAGGTAGTTTTTATCACTATTGCTCTGTAGTACAGCTTGAGGTCAGGAATGGTGATTCCTCCAGAAGTTCTTTTATTGTTGAGAATAGTTTTCGCTATCCTGGTTTTTTTGTTATTCCATATGAATTTGAGAATTTCCTTTTCTAACTCTGTGAAGAATTGAGTTGGGATTTTAATGGGGATTGCATTGAATCTGTAGATTGCTTTTGGCAAGATGGCCATTTTTATTATATTAATCCTGCCTATCCATGAGCATGGGAGATCTTTCCATCTTCTGAGATCTTCTTCAATTTCTTTCTTCAGAGACTTGAAGTTCTTGTCATACAGGTCTTTCACTTGCTTGGTTAGATTCACACCAAGGTATTTTATATTATTTGCAACTATTGTGAAGGGTGTCATTTCCCTAATTTCTTTTTCAGTCTGTTTATCTTTCATGTAGATGAAGGCTACTGATTTGTTTGAGTTGATTTTATAACCAGCCACTTTGCTGAAGTTGTTTATCAGGTTTAGGAGTTCTCTGGTTGAAGTTTGGGGGTCACTTAAGTATACTATCATATCATCTGCAAATAGCGATATTTTGACTTCTTCCTTTCCTATTTGTATCCCTTTGACTTCTTTTTGCTGTCTAATTGCTCTGGCTAAGACTTCCAGTACTATATTGAATAGGTAGGGGGAGAGTGGGCAACCTTGTCTAGTCCCTGATCTTAGTGGGATTGCTTCAAGTTTCTCTCCATTTAGCTTGATGTTGGCTACTGGTTTGCTGTAAATTGCTTTTACTATGTTTAGGTAGGGGCCTTGAATTCCTGATCTTTCCAAGACTTTTATCATGAAGGGATGTTGAATTTTGTCAAATGCTTTCTCAGCATCTAGTGAGATGATCATGTGGTTTTTTTCTTTAAGTTTGTTTATATAGTGGATTACATTGATGGATTTCCGAATATTGAACCATCCCTGCATTCCTGGGATAAAACCTACTTGATCATGATGGATGATTGTTTTGATGTGGTCTTGGATTCGGTTTGCTAGAATTTTATTGAGTATTTTTGCATCGATGTTCATAAGGGAGATTGGTCTGAAGTTCTCTTTCTTTGTCGGGTCCTTGTGGGGTTTGGGTATGAGTGTAATTGTAGCTTCATAGAACGAATTGGGTAGTGTTCCTTCTGTCTCTATTTTGTGGAATAGTTTGAAGAGAATTGGTATTAGGTCTTCCTTGAAGGTCTGATAGAATTCAGCACTAAAACCATCTGGTCCTGGGCTTTTTTTAGTGGGGAGGCTTTTGATGACTGCTGCTATTTCCTGAGGGGTTATGGGACTATTTAGATGGTTTATCTGCTCCTGGTTTAACTTCGGTACCTGGTATCTGTCTAGGAAATTGTCCATTTCATCCAGGTTTTCCAGTTTTGTTGAGTATAGGCCTTTGTAGTAGGATCTGATGATTTTTTGAATTTCTTCAGTTTCTGTTGTTATGTCTCCCTTTTCAGTTCTGATTTTATTAATTTGGATACTGTCTCTGTGCCCTCTGGTTAATCTGGCTAAGGGTTCATCTATCTTGTTGATTTTCTCAAAGAACCAACTCCTGGTTTTATTGATATTTTGTATTGTTCTTTCTGTTTCTGTTTGGTTGATTTCAGCCCTGAGTTTGATTATTTCCTGCCTTCTACTCCTCCTGGGTGTATTTGCTTCTTTTTGTTCTAGAGCTTTTAGTTGTGCAGTCAACTTGTTAGTGTGTGCTCTTTCCAGTTTCTTTTTGTAGGCACTTAGAGCTATGAGCTTTCCTCTTAGCACTGCCTTCATGGAGTCCCACAAGTTTTGGTATGATGTGTCCTCATTTTCATTGAATTCTAAAAAGTCTTTTATTTCTTTCTTTATTTCTTCCTTGACCAAGTCATCATTGAGTAGAGAGTTGTTCAGTTTCCATGTGTACGTGGGTTTTCCATTGTTTTTGTCATTATTAAAGACCAGTCTTAGTCCGTGGTGATCTGATAAGATGCAAGGGATTATTTCAATCTTTTTGTATCTGTAGAGGCTTGTTTTGTGACCAATTATATGGTCTATTTTGGAGAAGGTACCATGAGGTGGTGAGAAAAAGGTATATTCTTTTGTTTTAGGATGAAATGTTCTATAGATGTCTGTTAAGTCCATTTGGTTCATAACTTCTGTTAATTTCAAAGTGTCTCTGTTTAGTTTCTGTTTCCATGATCTGTCCATTGCTGACAGTGGGGTGTTGAAATCCCCCACTATTATTGTGTGAGGTGTAATGTGTGTTTTGAGCTTTAGTAAAGTTTCTTTTATGTATGTAGGTGCCCTTGCATTTGGAGCATAGATGTTCAGAATTGAGAGTTCACCTTGGTAGATTTTTCCTTTGATTAGTATGAAGTGTCCTTCCTTATCTTTTTTGATTAATTTTGGATGAAAGTCGATTTTATTTGATATTAGAATGGCTACTCCAGCTTGTTTCTTGGGACCATTGGCTTGAAAAATTGTTTTCCACCCTTTTATTCTGAGGTAGTGTCTGTCTTTGTCACTGAGGTGCGTTTCTTGTATGCAGCAAAATTCTGGGTCTTGTTTGTGTATCCAGTCTGATAGTCTGCGTCTTTTTATTGGGGAATTGAGACCATTGATGTTAAGAGATATTAAGGAAAAATGATTGTTGCTTCCTGTTATTTTTTTTATTAGAGGTAAAGTTATATTTGTATCTTTTTTTGGGGGTTGTTGGAAGATTACTTACTTGCTTTTCCTAGGTTGTAGTTTCCCTCCTTGTGTTGGCATTTTCCATCAATTATCCTTTGAAGTGCTGGGTTTGTGGGAAGATATTGTGCAAATTTGGTTTTGTCATGGAATATCTTGGTTTCACCATCTATAGTGATTGAGAGTTTTGCTGGGTATAATAATCTGGGCTGGCAATTGTGTTCTCTTAGTGTCTGTATGATGTCAGTCCAGGCTCTTCTGGCTTTTATAGTCTCTGGTGAGAAGTCTGGTGTAATTCTTATAGGTCTGCCTTTATATGTTACTTGACCTTTTTCCCTTACTGCTTTTAGTATTTTTTCTTTGTTTTGTGCATCTGATGTTTTGATTATTATGTGACGGGAGGTATTTCTTTTCTGGTCTAGTCTATTTGGTGTTCTGTAGGCTTCTTGTATGTTTATGGGCATCTTGTTCTTTAGGTTAGGGAAGTTTTCCTCAATAATTTTGTTGAAGATATTTACTGGCCCTTTAAGTTGGGAATCTTCATTCTCATCTATACCTATTATCCTTAGGTTTGGTCTTCTCATTGTGTCCTGGATTTCCTGGATGTTTTGAGTTAGGAGTTTTTTGCATTTTGCATTTTCTTTGACAACTGTGTCAATATTTTCCACCGTATCTTCTGCATTTGAGATTCTCTCTTCTATCTCTTGTATTCGGTTGGTGATGCTTGCGTCTGTGACTCCTGATCTCTTTCTTAGGTTTTCTATCTCCATGGTTGTCTCCCTTTGAACTTTCTTTATTGTTTCTATTTCTAGTTTCAGTTCCTGAATGTTTTTGTTTAATTCCTTCTTTGTGTTTTCTTCCATTTCTTTAAGGGATTTCTGTGCTTCCTCTTTAAGGGCTTCTATCTGTTTACTTGTACTCTCCTGTATTTCTTTAAGGGAGTTACTTAATTCCTTCTTATAATCCTCTATCATCATCATGAGAAGTGATTTTAATTCTGAATCCTGCTTTTCAGGTGTGATGGGGTGTTCAGGGCTTGCTATATTGGGAGAATTGGGCACTGATGATGGCAAGAAACTTTGGTTTTCGTTGCTTATGTTCTTTCGCTTGCCTTTCGCCATCTGGTTAACTCTAGTGTTACCTGCCCTCACTGTGTAAAACTGGAGTCTGTATTTCCAGTTATCTTGCTTATTGCAGAGCTCCTCAGAGTCCAGAGGTCTCTGTGGTCTTATGCTCCTAATCTCCTGGGTGGAATAACTCCTGGGACTCAGGCCACCTCTTGGATCTGGAAATCCTTCTGCTCTGAGTGCAGTGGGTCCTCGATGACTCAGGATTCAGTTTCAGCTGCTCTGAGTGCAGTGGCTCCAGCTGCTCTGAGTGCAGTGGCTCCTGGATGACTCAGGATTCAGTTTCTCAACAGGACAGGAGCAGACCGACTCTGTGTCAGCTGCTCTGAGTGCAGTGACTCCTGGATGACTCAGGATTCAGTTTCTCCACAGGACAGGAGCAGACCAACTCTGTGTCTGCTCCAGCCCAGAGGACCAGGCAGGGGCAGAAGGGAAGTGGAATTCCGGAGGGGCGGGGTTTGGGTAGCTGCTGTGCCCTGGATGTCCCTGGCTCCCCGATCTATCTCTGGGGTTTAGGGAGTGAGATGGAGATCTTACCAGCTGCTCTGAGTGCAGTGGCTCCTGGATGACTCAGGATTCAGTTTCTCAACAGGACGGGAGCAGACCGACTCTGTGTCTGCTCCAACCCAGCGGACCAGGCAGGGGCAGAAGCTGCTCTTTTTTTTTTAATTGGATGTTTTATTTACATTTCATATGTTGTCCCCTTATCCCATCCCCCACCCACCCAGGAACCCCCTATCCCCTCACCCCTCCTCCTTCTTCTCTGTGGATGTAACGTCTACCTATCCCCCCACTCCCACCTCCCCACCCTCAAAATTCCGACCCCCTGGGGCGTCCAGCCTTCATGAGGTCAATGATCTCTTCTTCCACCTATGCCCAGCAGGGCCCTCCACTCTTACATATTCAGCTGAAGCCATGGATCCCTCCCTAAGTGTTCCCAGGAGAGACTTCTGCCTGGCTTCTGATCAAGATGTAGAACTCTCAGCTCCTTCTCCAGCACTCTGTGTGCCTGCATGCTGCCATGCTTCCTGCCATAATGAAACTGTAAGCCAGATCCAATTAAATGTCCTTTATAAAAGTTGGCTTGGTTATGGTGTTACTTCACAGCAATGGAAATCTGAGCAAAGACAGTGTATGTGTGTGTGTGTGTGTGTGTGTGTGTGTGTGTGTGTGTTTCTGTCTCTATGTCTGTTTCGGTCTCCATCTTTCTTCTCTGTCTCCCTCTCTGTCTCTGACTCTCTTTACCTCTGTCTCTCCCACCTACCCTCCCAAGCCCCAGAGCCATGAGACATCAATGTCTGATATTTGGTGCTTGCTCTATGGTGTTATAGTGCATAGCCTGAGCAGGCTGAGACAGATACTAAACAAACCCAGCCCGAACTCATCCTTCAGTGTATGAGCTCAGTAGGGTGAGCTGGGGTCTAACTAGTCTCTTCACCCTACCAATCAGAGTTCATAATACTGGAAGGCAACCTGTATGTTACTGGAGGACAATATCTGTCAGCTACAATCCCTGCAACCTATAATAACACCTACAAGGCAGCTCACAGCCATCTTCAAAACTAATTATAGGCAATCCAGAACCCTCTTGTATCTTCACGGCCCAGACATGCACACAGTGCACACACATACATGTAGGCAAAACATACATACACATGAAATAAACATAATCTTTCAATAATAATAGGTTTACAGGTATGTAATACACTTATGTACTAAGTTCATTCTTTGAAAGTATACAATCTAGTAGTGCTTTCTTAGGATGTCATTACAATTATGCACTCATCACACTATTTGTTTTAAAAACATTTTTTTTTAATCTTTGAGAAGAAACCATGTTTTCAAGCCTGACTGCATAGGGGTTGATGTCAAAAGTATCCCCTCTCCAGGAAAAAGACATCAGGACAGGTATGGCCCTCATGCCTCACTGGACAACGACAAGGGGACTGGAGCCATTACAAGGTCCCCTTCAAGTACTGGAGGTCAGGCCTCTATCCCCGCCTTCGCAGGATTGGAATTGCCACAGCCCTTCTATACTTAGAGAAGGGAGGAGATGTCAGGGGCAGCCCTGCTTACATGGCCTAAAATCAGTCATAGTCCTAAAATCAGCAATAGGCCTGTCATACATGTATACTAACACCAAGTCTTGGGCCTCAGTGGAAAAACATTGAAACAGATGGCTATAAACTATTGTAAATGGGCAGCTTTGTGGAAATTTACAAGCCTGAGTAGTCATAGACCTTGTAAATAGGTACCCTTGGCAGACAATACCAACTTAGATAAGGACAAGTGAGTCATAGGCAGAATCATTGTGACCTGTCCCCTGAACCTTCTCCCAGCCGATACCTGGTTCTGAAAGATATCTGTTTTTCCCCTGAACACCCACACTCCAGTGTCATTCCCTTCCCCACATCCTGCCTTTCTGTGTTTATAACCCCTGTGTGAATGAATTACGATTTGAGAAAAAATAAATTATTTTTTTTAAAAAAAGAAACCATGTTGTCATTAGAAGTTACTCTTTATTCCTCCAGACCCAAGTTGTTAGTCAGCTCAACCTATCCCTCTTTGATGACAGAAGTGTTACCTTCAAGAATAGAACCTTAAAATCAGGTTGTGTAGAGCACCAATACAATAGATTTCACTATAGCCCCTGATATGTAGGGGTTTCTGTGGGTCCCTTTGGTTAATGAGTAAACAGCCTGTAACTTAGTCTAACTTCTGCGTTGGGTTCCTCATTCTGTTGGTTTTTGTTGTTGTTGATTTGGGGTTTGGTTTTTCAGGGCTTTTTTTATTGATTAATTTTCAAGAAAGTGTGTGTGTGTGTGTGTGTGTGTGTGTGTGTGTGTGTAGCCTTGGATGTCCTGAACCAGGCTGGCCTCAAACTCATGGAGACCTACATGCCTCTGCCTCCTGAGTCCTGGGATTAAAGGTATGTCCCATTACCATCCAGCTCATTCTGGGTATTTAACAGAAGTGAAACCATCTAATATAGAAATATCTCCTTTTTGGTATTTGGATTCTTTCACAGAGTTTAATGTTTGCAATATTTATTCATGTTATAGGATAGTATAGAATAGTATCAATACCTCCCTTCATATCCAGATACTAGTCCATTGTATTAATACACTCCACTTTGTTTACCCATTCATCACACTGTGTTATTTGGGGTTTCTCTCTTCTGTCTTTTATAACTTCTATGCACATTCAGGTGCTTGAGGCTCTACAATTTTATATTTACAGTGCCAGCAGTAAAATAGAAGGTTCCTAGTTCTCAGTTCCTGTATAGTCTCACATGTGCTCTAGCCGTTGTAGACGCTAGACAAGTGCTTCACCACTGACCTACATGCTGAGCATATATACGTATATAAGTATATATTTATAGCATACTATGTTATATTTAAATGATAAAGCTATAAAACTATGTATAAAATATATTTCTCAGCTACAGTCCACTGCTACACTGCTCTACAAACTGAGGTATGGAAGTTTGCATGAAATAACTCAATAAAATACTCACAACCCGAATGCAAGTTCACCTCAAAAACGCCATCCATCATGATCAAGTAGGTCTCATCCCAGGGATGCAGGGATGGTTCAGTTTACAAACCATCATCAAAGTAACTTGTCATATAAACAAATTGAAAGAAAAAATCAGAGATTGAGGATGGAGTAGAGACTGAGGGAATGACCAACCAACAACTAGTCAAACTTCAGACCCATTGCATAGGCAAACACCAATCCCCGACACTTCATGATAACTCTGTTATACTTGCAGACAGGTGTCTAGCATGGCTATCCTCTGAGAGGCTTCACCCACCAGATGACTCAGACAGATGGAGACACCCACAGCTAAACAGTAGGTGGAGCTAGGGGACTCCTATGGAAGAATCAGAGGAAAGATTGCAGCCCTTAAGGGGAGTAGAACTCCACTGGAAGACCAGGCAAGTTAACTAACATGGACACTTCTGGTTCTCAGAATCTCAACCACCAACCAAAGAACATACAGGGGCTGGAGTTAAGCCTCCCAGTCCATGTATAAGAGATGTGCAGCTTGATCTTCATGTGGGTCCTGAACAACTGAAGCAGGGGCTGTCCAAATAGCTGCTGCTTGTCTGTGTGCTATGTTCTTCTAGCCGGGCTTCCTTGTCTGGCCTCAGTGGGAGAGGATGCACCTAGCCTCACAGAGACTTGATATGCCAGGGTGGGGAGATGCCCAGGGGGTCCCCACCCAATCAAAGGAGAAAATGGTGGGAGAAGGATTGTGGGATGAGGTGACTGGGAAGGGGGCAGTGAAAGGGATATACAGTAAATAAGTAAAAAAAATATATATATATATCATCCCATCCACTGGGTTTTGATTGGCATTTGCATTGCTTGGGGGCTGATGATGTTGGGCATCTTCCAATATGCCAGTAGAACTTATTGGAAGGCTTTGAAGAAATGTCTGTTGAAATCCATTGCCTATTCCGTCTTTTTAGTTTTGCATTATAAGACATATTTATATATTCTGGACAAAGGTTGTTATAAGCCTATATCTTTATATACAACAAATGGAAATACTTCAAACAGCAGGAAAAAAACAACAGCTTCTTCTGGACCCAAATGAATAAGAAAACCAGGAACTTGAGCATCAGGCCCTGGTATCTTGTATAATTATCAATTGTACAAAAAATATTTAGTTAGTCTAAAATGTTAAAGAGCTGGCTTCCTTGTGTGAGGTGAACTCACATTACCCCTGAAGGACATACACAGCAGTATGTGTTCCTTAATAATAAGTATTTTCCAAGATTTGTTGTATTTAAAGAGGGAGAGAAATATAAGAAACACTTCTTTTTTTAATGAAAAGAATGTTGATAAGAAGAAATTTGTAGGAAAGGGGTCATTTAGATGACACAGTACCTAAGATAATTTTCCATCCAAGTCTGATGACCTGAAATGTTGGTAGGAAGGTCAAACCAACTCTAAGATGTCACAGTCTCACCTCTACATATGTGCTCTCTCTCTCTCTCTCTCTCTCTCTCTCTCTCTGTCTCTCTCTCTCTCTCTCCTCTCTCTCTGTCACACACACACACACACACACACACACACACACACACACACACACACAGAGAGAGAGAGAGAGAGAGAGAGAGAGAGAGAGAGAGAGAGAGAGAAGGGAGGTGAAGGTATCCATGGAGGAGCAGCCCTTATCACTTATTAGCTTGCATCCCATGGCTTACTCAGTCTCATTTTTATACAACTGAGGACCATTCACCCAGGAGTACCACAACTTATCACCATCACCTGCAATCAGCGGGGCCTTTCTACATCCATCAGCAATCAAGAAAATGAACCACAGACTTTCCTTCAAGTCAATGTGATGGAGAAGGTACCTCTATTGTGATCTGGACTTCCCAGATTATATCTAGGATTATGCAGATTATATATAGGTTTGTTAAAATCAACCAGCACAACAGCTTCCAAGGATTAGGAGCTGCTCTTGAAGAGGGAGTGAAATATGATGTAAGAGAAAAGTTTGGGAAGCATTGCTGTGAAACTGGGTCTTCTAGACATAACAACATGATGTAGTCATGAATTCAACACGGGTGTGATTTCCTAAAAACAACCTGCAGAAGACTGGGGCATCACCATCCCATCAGGTCTTGGGAGGAGCTCATCAGTTGCCAGTTACTGGACACTTGTGGAGGGAGCAGCATAAAAGTGTTTTAAAAAAAGAAAATTCAGAGAAGCCATCATTCAACTGTCTTTTCTCTTTGCCAACTTGGTAATACGAGCAGTGTTTAAGACTAGTGCTGAAAGACTGGTTTTCACTTGAAAAATACACTAAAAACACTACTGATGCGATGGAAAGTTTAAAAATCCATGACTGTCACTTAGAATATTTTAATAGGAAACTCTTTTGATTAACAGGCAAACAGTTTAATTCAACACTCATATGCAAAGTCATTAGGACAAGCAGTAGAGTCCTTGACAAAAAGATGTACCAGTTAGCAACGTTATGATATACCCTTCCAAATCTGAGGGACAGGTAATATCCACTTCACATATTAGGTGCACTTAGTATATAGAGGGAAGTAATCTAAACCACAGACGGGAGTTAGAGGTCAGCGTTTGGTCAGACTAGAGGCTCTGTGGTGGAGGGAACAGTGAAGACAGAGCAAACCAGAAAGATGGACACAGTACCTGCAAACAGCCAAAGGCAAGAAGGCACATCTGTGCTAGGAATCTATAAAGGAGTGGCTGAGAGATACAGCTGAGAGATAAAATTTGATGAAATTGAATACTGAACAGTGGCCTGATGGATAAGGTTGGCTTAGCACAGGCTGAGGACACTGACAACTTTCCTAAGGGAAGAGCCAAGTCTTGAGAAAGCAATGACATGAGCTTAAGAAGCATCTGACTTTTGTACAAAGGGAGACAGGGCTACTGTCTCAACAATGCAACACATTGACCTCTGTTGACACCCTGGCCTTGCAGCTGCATTGTTTCACAGCTGGGTCCTTTGTGCTCCTTGGACAGTTTCTAACATTGCTGTGCTGCCTTTCCTTCACAACTTTACAGCATATGCAAACCAGACTCCATAAATTGTCTTCTCTCCAATGGTCATCTTCTGTTCATGGTGCTGCACCATTGCTATGCCACTTATCTCTGAAAGAAAAATGTCATTTGAATTTCATTGGGGATTACATTTGTTGTGAATATATCTATTGTCATGCTATTAGCCTGCTACCTGCCTAATCGCTAAAAAGAAAACTGGGTCAGTTTCAGGATTCTGTGGTCACACAGAGACATGCCTTACGTGGACTCTCCTTGTCTTTTGAATTGTACTATCTGGTAAATGCATGAGAAGGAATTGTTCTCCTCACACCTAGAGAACCTGTTCACCAAAACACAGTGAGTGCACAGTGAATCCTTCAGTTGTAGACCTGACACTTTCGAGTCAGAATAGGTTTTACCATACATCTAATACCAGTGTAAGCCAAATATCACATCCGTCTTCTGAAGTGGAGGACATTTATGTTCATTTAACTGCAGAAATTACTAAGATAAAA
>NW_021620315.1:0-1038 GCF_004785775.1 Grammomys surdaster
ATCTGCATGACTCTGTCTCCTGAATGCTGGGATTAAAGGTATGATCAAACATACCTGGGCCAACGTTTTGTACACCTGGAAGTCTCTCTGTTCTAGCCTGGCCTTGAATTCAGAGATCTCATTGCCTGTCTAATGGTGTGTTCCACCAGGCCAGAAACAAAAGGCTTTCATGGCCACTGTTCTTCAAGATATGAAAAAAAAGCCTGTGCTTCCATCCTCAAATTCAGGATGACTAGTGTGCCCTCTAATTCTGGACTGTTTTACATTCCTGTTTTAAAGTCTAAATTAAAACAGTAACCAGGTTATAGCACCAAATATGACAGAGCTATTCCCTGTTCAACTGCAAATACAAATAACAAGCTTAGCTGTATGGGATCTTTCCATTAGATAATAACCCCCTTGATCTGGTTATTCCTTTCAACATGGGAGTCAGCTCCGTTTCTCTTCCTAGTGCTCCTTTATTATTTGAACTTCATTTTTTTTATTACTCCACTAATAGCTTGCTAATCTTCATCAAGACACTCTTCATGAGAATAAGCCAGAGCACCTAGTATTTGCTGGTCTTATGTCAGTCATCTTTGTTAACATGCTTAGTCTGATTTTGATCACACTAGCATTTGCCTCCTCAATCACTCTGTCAAGGGCAAAAAGTAGCCATATTCTTCACTAAAATATCACATTAGTATATGGCCTGGAGTCATATACTAATATGACTCCAGGCCATATAGTAATGTCCTTCTCCTCTGTAATCCCCTGAGATAGGCTGCTACAATTTAAATCACTCTCATCATCAGTATCTTCATATACCTACTAGTATGGCCCAAAAGCACACCTGAAAGCTTTGCACCACACTCCAAATCCAAAGTATCCAACTCCACATTCTACCTAACAAACACACGATCAGGCCTATTACAGCAATACCCCACTAATGATACCAACTTCTCTCTTAAGATTTCCATTGGTGTGAATAGATAGTATGTCCAAACCTACATTTAAACAAGAAAACATGTAATTGGGGCTGGCTTACAGGTTCAGAGT
>NW_021620316.1:0-4336 GCF_004785775.1 Grammomys surdaster
TTCAGAGTTATTGCAGCTATCTTTCACCTGGTAGGTGATACAGATAACAGATATGGAACTCTATTGATAGCCAGCATGTCTACCTCAGTTGGGAGGTGCAAGAAACTAAAGAAAAACAGAAACACAGAGTAGTAGACAAATTCTTTAGGTGAACAGTAGTGATATAAAGGATCTCTCTATGTATCTCAGAAATAGATTTATTAGACTGCTCACAGGCTGTGAGCCAACTAGTCCAACAGTAGCTGTATATCAATGGGAAGCTGCATAATCTAGTAGTGGCTCAGTCTATGTGACTGAATGTCTCAGATGTTCTTCAGTATATAAAAAAATCCATCTAATAGAAAAATGTTACAAATGTCAAGAATGTACAAAGTATTGCAAATCTTTAAACTCACCTCAAAATCTTTTTGTAGAGAAACCTTAACCGAATAAAGAATGTGTGACAGCCTTCACTACAATCTCGCTGATGGAAGACATGAAAAACAAAATGTATGCAACTGCAATACTTGAAAAGGTGCTTTAGTAAATACCCAAGTTAATTTACTGTTCTGGCATATACAAAAACAAAAATCAAAATATCTTTTCAAACCATATGAAGACTCTACAAAACCTCTGACCAATGTTTTGTCCTTGTGAACTATCATAAATGTCATACCAGGTAATCATAAACATAACTCTTAACTATTTTTCTGCAAAAAAATTCACTAAATTGTGTATTGAAAAATAAGCCAGGCATGCAGTACTGTTTCAGTGTCAACTAGCAAATTGTCAGCTAATTAAAATGGAAAAGATTAGAAGTTACAAGTTACTTTAGCAATGTTAATTTGATACATAAGTATATATGCCAAGAAATGATTGTTCATCACCCACTAGAGTAAAAACATCATTTTTCTCTTGCTTATATTTTAGTGGATCAGAAAATCCTCTTCTGTGTGATATGATTTTAAACATTGTAACCATTATTATATTGACAGCATTTTAGCTTCTGAAAGAGTAAATACTAAAGACTGTTTGTAACCTCAAATCTATTCTTTTGGGGTCTCAATCCACAACAAATGTAATTCAGTGCCTCTGTTAATCTCCTTTCATACTCTCCACTCCCGCCCCACTGTTTCTAAGAAATCATCTCTTCTAAAAAGCAGTTCCTGATTGGATGGCTTTGCCTGCAGCAGCAATCCTTGTTCTCTCAGGCAGTCTTCAATCAGGAGATCTTCCTGCAGAAGATACTTTGAGGCCCCACAGTTCCAGGTACGTACCATAGTATCATCCTACATTTTATACATTTATGAAAGCAATTTAAATAAAGTCACGTCACCATATAATGGAAGAGGCAAGGTCACAATAAGACGGCTTATTTTAACCAAGTAAGATGTCTGTCACCTTGAGTGCTAGGAATGGATTACATCTTGTTGAGTCATTTGTCAAAGGGGATTCTATGGATTCCAGCAAACATCACAGAATATTGCCAAGGCTATTGGTTACTGTCTCTAACTTGATAGTAGGACCCTGTTGCTGAAGACCTCATTTACTTGTGTCATTGAACCCTAATGCATTAAGCTGGTACCTCAGTGGAAGATTCACTGCTACTGCCAATTGACCCTGCCATTGGACTGTGAGTCTTACTCAGCACACAGTAGATGCTCTGCAGCACTGTTTCAACATCTGTCTGGACAACATTACTATACTGTTTTAACTATAAAGAACTTTAAGGAAGAGATACTTTCACCTTATTCTTACAACCCACTCTATGTCCTGAACATTTTGTGAATATCAAGGTACCTTAGTTCAGGTGTCTATTTTAATAAAATATTATCACCACAAATAACCTGGGCAAGAAAGGACTTGCTTCCTCTTAAAGCTTATAGTCTATCCACCAGGGAACTCAGGGAAGGAATTTAATGCATGAATCCATATTGCAGAGATTCCTTATAATTTTCAAGGACAAGAGACTGTGAAACAGGCCCATGGAACTTTAAAACAATATCTTCATAGAATAAAAAAAGGGGGAGATATATTCCTGTACATCAAAAATTTATTTAAATCATGTTCTTTTTATTTTTATTTTAAATTTTTTAAAATATTTATTTATTTATTATATATGAATACACTGTTGCTGTCTTCAGACACACCAGAAGAGGGCATCAGATCTCATTACAGATGTTTGTGAGCCACCATGTGGTTGCTGGGATTTGAACTCAGGACCTCTGGAAGTGCAGTCAGTGCTCTTAAGGACTGAGCCATCTCTCCAGCCCCTTAAATTTTTTTATAAAAAGAATTTGTATGCCAAGGAACTTTCTGCTGAGTTTCTATGGCGCTCTACAACTAGGCATACTTATGCATAGGTGAAAGGGAAGGATCCACTTAATGGCATAAGGCATGATCCCGATCAGGTATTAAATATGGGGAAGAGGGCATGTTTATGTTTTTTTCTGCAGGATGCTGAAGGAGCATGGTGGCCACCAAAATGATGGGTGAGACATGCTGATGCCAGGACAAAGAATGATGCTGGCCTGTGAGTTTGCTGAGTGCCCTGACAGTGGTGACTGGGAAGCTGTATTGGACATAAGTTCCAGACCCACCATTGCTTAACTATACCCCTGGTGGGACAAGCTGCCTTGCCTAAAGTTCTTAGACCTGGTGGAACAGAGAATCAAAAAGAGAAGTTATAATGCCTCTCATATTGTTATTAAATGTGACCAGTTATTCAGACTCAAGTATGGACTGGTCTAGAAATCAATCCAATATTGGAAATAACAGTCTTCATTTGGAAATCTGGTTCTAGACATTTTCAGAGACATATATGGAAATTATCTGCAGTTCTCTATGATGTTATGTTAGCAAGAGATAAAGTTGGGGCAGGATCTGGATTTCAAACAGGTGTTAGCACATGTGTTAAGGCTCTTTTAATTATCAAGTTAAAAATACTTTTGTTTCTTCTACAGTATTTAATGTAAGTTGCATTGATTGTACACCTCCTAATTGTGTTTTGAAATCCGGCATGTCAGTTATTGAGGTCTATCAGCCAGCTTTTGTTTTCCAGCATCTTAAGTGAAAATTTATGTTAATGATCAGATTTCCATCTCTTTCCTTCCCAAATTTCCATATCTACCCTTGATTTCACTTTGTCCATGAGTAACGACTCTAAACGCATCATACAAATCAGGGGCGAGATGCATTCATATGGGAGTTAGCACCTGAAGCTTTGCTCTGATGGTGAAGAGAAAGACAAACATCCAGTGGCAGTGAATGAACACACCTTCTACTGTAAGAATGTAATTCCAAATCTCAGCGTGAACTTAAAAATTAAATGTCAAAATGTAGTTTCAGGTCACAGCATGAAGAATTCTTAGGCTTGGAATTTCAATTTACTCTCAATATTAACTTTTCCTACAGACACATCCCAGGAAGGCTTGAACAAACATTCCAGAGAAAAGGGCCCAAGATAAAGAAAATAAGTCCTTAAAACAATACACCTGGATAAACAGAAGCCATTCAAATTCCCCCAGGTTATAAAGATAGAGGTGTAAATTTGAGTTTCTTAAGAACCAAACCTGGGAACGGGAACTACACATGAAATGGCTGTTTGAAATCTTTTTAAATATTGTCTGAGAAGTAATTAACTGTCTTTGTGAACTCTGTATATAGACCACCATTTGCCTCAGTTCAAGGTTCCCTCTCGCCTGGGAGCAGAGGGGCCCTGGTGCACCAGCCATTATCAATTCTTCAATAAACCTCATGCAAACTGTAGCGAGTCCTGTCTGTGAGTATCTCTGGGGAACAGCATCGCCTGGGTTTGGATCTTTAGCATCTAACAATACCTGTTTCACAAAGAAACCAAGAAAATGCAGAGGGTCAGGAGAACACAGAAAGAAGGGGAGTAGTAAAACCAAAGAGACAAGTTTCTAGAATATCATATGCAATAGAACCAAAGTCCAGACAGGCTGAAAAGCCTGTAGAGTTTGGCTAAAAACCCATCCCCAAGTATGGCCCTGTAGGAGTCAGATAAGAAAGACTGTAGAATCAGGCTGGAGAAATGGCTCAGCATTTAAGAGCACTGACTGCTCTCCCAGAGATCCCATCTCTCTCCAGCCCTCATTTTTACTTTTTCATGCAATCTGACGCACGGGCAGAAAGTTCTGTTTCTATCCAAATGAAACAACTTTCTGGATTTTACAGTATAGTATAATAGCTATTAGCTTCTCAATGATCTAAGAACATTCTATGCTTTCTTCAGGTTGTTTTCTATTTCAACCTGTAATGTAGACAAGATGGCTGAAGCTCTCTCACACAAAACAATACTGAAGAACATTTTAAGGTCTGCTTCCTGTCAAGCACC
>NW_021620317.1:0-2150 GCF_004785775.1 Grammomys surdaster
AGAATCCCACATACAAATCAGACACAAGTAATAACAAATAACAACAACAACAATAATATATTTTTTAACAAAGATCTCCACAGATAGTCATGGAGCACCTTTCTAAAGAAACAGGGTGTGTCCAGAAACCTTAGTGTCATATAGCACAGTTTGTGTAGGAAAATAAATTCACTGACAAGTTTTAGACAAAATCTTATTCAGAATTATAGCTTTTTACTTTTTAAATACATTTGAATTAAGTAGAATAAATATATACAAATATATATTACTGTGCATCTATGAAGGAAGAACATACTTATGTTTTTGATATGTTCAAAGACTTTGAAAAAATCTTAAAACAAGGTTAAACTAAATGACTAAGACATATGAAAAGATTATATCATAGTATAATTTAATTGATATAGAATATTCTTCCTTGATGAGAAGTAACATTGGTTTGTGTGTCTCAGCAGACACTATGGTAATCTTTTCCTTACCCCACCTCCGTCTGGAGTGGTGTGTGTGTGTATGTGTGTGTGTTGTGTGTGCTTAACCATGGTATGAAAGTTCAAGGCCTAGGTTTAGATGAAGTAAAACTGATACTATCTTAGATTTACATGTCATAAAATAAAACAAATATTTTTGTTTTTGTAAATAAGTAGAAATATTTCTATATAATAAATTAAACGTCTATAAATAATATTCTTTCAGTTACTTCGGACGATTAAAATCTCCGTTAACACAAAATGTTTAAAGACAGGTGTAACAATGTATTAATAACACCATTATAAATGCCAAAAGTATATTTAACCTCGGATATATTTTGTGATAATATGTATCCAATTAACGGAATACAGCAGTTGATATGTATAATTTAAAACATATATGCAATAATAGAATGCACATTGTAAAGTATATTTGCACCCATATTATATAGTTGCTCTCAGGTCTTATCATAATAAGAAGATGTTTAAAACTATGAGTCATTTTTAAAAGATCCAGAATTTCCCATAGATATGTATTTCTATATATGTCTACCTTTTTGTTCTATTTAAAGAAGAAACAAAAGACTTCTCAGATATGTTTACCAGTGATTTTATAGTATGTATATTTCCTAATTGTGACATGTTCATTAACACGTGATATGATCCTCAATATAATTTTGCACATGAATATTTGCATCTGTAATTGTTATTACACACACACACACACGCACACACAATGTTCAACATATCATGTGATAATGAGCTTCAAATAATTAGCAACAGTCATTACAGTCACTTATATTATCCAATTTGAATAAAATGACATAAAAGCAATGAAATGAAATTGCCAAAATTAATTAAATGTTATTTTAAAAATATAAATTGTATATGCATTCTTCTCTTGTGGGACATCTTGGTTGTTTCCAGCTTCTAGCTATCATAGATAGGGCAGGTATGAACATCATGGAGCATGTGCCCCTGTGGTACGATGGTGCACCTTTAAGTTATATGCCTAAGAGTTGTATAGCAGAGTCTTCATGTAGATCTATTCCAAATTTCCTGAGGAACCTCCAGACTGATTTCTGCAGTGTTTTGTACCAGTATGTAATCCTACCAGCAATAGAGGAGTGTTCCCCGTTCTCCATATCCCCAGCAGAATGTGCTGTCACCTGAGGTTTTTGTTTGTTTGGTTGGTTTGATTTGGTTTGGTTTGGTTTGGTTTGGTTTGGTTTGGTTTGGTTTGGTTTGGTTTGGTTTGGTTTTTCAAGGCAGAGTTTCTCTGTGTAGCCCTTTCTGTCTTGGAACTCACTCTGTAGATCAGGCTGTCCTCAATCTCAGAAATATGCCTGCCTCTGCCTCTTAAGTGCTAGGATAAAAGGCATGTACCAACACTCTCCAGCAAACTGAGTTCAATGTCTCCATTGAAACCTTCAACACTAGCACAGCAGGCAATGATTATCCAAGACAAAGAAGAAAAGGTGTGGGGGAAATTTGCATGAAGAGGATAGGAATTCCTAAAAAGGAAATGAATAAATCTCTTAAAGAAATCTAGGAAAACACGGAGTGCAAGGAAATGAATAAAACTTTTCATGTCCTGAAGATAGAAGTACAACTCATGGTGAAAACCTAAAGGTAATATTGGAAATGTGAATCTTAGGGAATTCCAAATGGAACCACAGAGGCAAC
>NW_021620318.1:0-47283 GCF_004785775.1 Grammomys surdaster
ATTGTCCAATTTTTTATTCTCTGTTGTGTCCTCCTTCAACCTAGATGACAAGTATCTTTTATATAATTACATCTTGCTCTTTGTCATTTTATTAATGACACTGCAAACTTCTCTATCTTTTCTCCATTTGCAGTCCATCAGCCCCCATTCTTGATTCATTTTCCAGCTGTGTCAATGTAATGTGTTCCATGCAATTCTGCTTTGAATATACACACAGGACATGCATCTAATATGTTTAAATGAAAGTGTTTTTTAAATTACTATGTGGTTCCTTTTACAAAGAGTGTCAGACACAGAGGCCATACTCTGTGTGTGATTATTTTAATGAATCCATGAATACATGAAAAAGGTGTAAGCAGTTTGCCTATTTTGATGATGAGGAAAAATCTTTGAGATGTTACCAAGCATGATAATGTAATGTGGATGTGGATGTAAATGTGAATCCTGAAAGATTGACAATAGAAGTCATGCTTTTCTTTATTACATTGCTGTCTTTCTTTATCATCACATAAGTTAATTTTAATACTCTTGTGGGATGTATTAAAGAAAATATTGCCAATTCTATTATTTGTTTGCTTGTTTTTCATTTTTTTATTATTGGGTACTTTATTTATCTACGTTTCAGATGTTACTCCCTTCCCCATTCTTTACCCCCAGAAACTCCTTAACCAAGCATCCATCCTCCTATTTCTCTGAGGGTATACCTGACCCACTCATGCTCTCTCATCTCCCCTCCCTCGAATTTCTCCTCACTGGGACATCTAGCCTTCAAGGGATCAAGGCTCTCCTCTCCCACTGATGCATGACAAATCCTCCTCCTCTGCAAATACACCTGGAGACATGCGTCCCTCCATGTGTGTTCCCAGGGTAGCTGTTTAGACACACAGAGCTCTGGTTGGTTGTTATTGTAGCTCTCCCTATGGGGCCACAAGCCCCTTCAACTCCTTCAGTCCTTTCTCTTACTCCTCCACTGGGAACCTTGTGGTCAGTTTGATGGTTAGATGTGAGCATCTGCCTCTGTATATGTGAGGCTCTGGCAGTGCCTCTCATGAGACAGGTATATCAGGCTCCTGTCAGCATGTACTTCTGGACACCCACAACAGTGATTGCGTATGGTGATTGCATCTGGGAGGCATCTCCAAGTGAGACAGTTTCTGGATGGTCTCTCCAACAGTTTCTGTTCCAAACACTGTCTCATATTTGCTCCTGTGAGTATTTTGTTACTCCTTCTAAGAAGGACTGAAGCACCCACACTTTGGTCTTTCTTTTTCTTGGGCTTCATGTGGACTTTGAGTTCTATCTTGAGTACTGTGAGATTTTGGGCTAATACGCACTTATCAATGAGTGCATACCATATGTGTTCTTTTGTGACTGGGTTACCTCACCCAACATGATATTTTCTTGTTCCATCCATTTGCCTAAACATTTCATGAATTCATTGTTTTTAATAGCTGGGTAATACTCCATTGTGTAAATGTACCAAATTTTCTGTATCCACTCCTCTGTTGAAGGACATCTGTGTTCTTTCCAGCTTATGGCTATTATAAATAAGGCTTCTATGAACATAGTGGAGCATGTGTCCTTGTTATAATTTAGAGTATATTTTGGGTATAAGCCCAAGAGTAGTATCGCTGGATCGACAGGTAATATTATGTCCAATTATCTGAGGAACCTCTAGACTGATTTCCAGAGTGGTTGTAGCAGCTTACCATCCCACCAACAATTGATGAGTGTTGCTGTTTCTCCACATCCTTGTCAGCATCTGCTGTCATCTGAGTTTCTAATCTTAGCCATTCTGACTGGTGTGAAGTGGAATCGCAGGGTCATTTTGATTTACATTTTCCTGATGACTAAAGATATTGAACATTTCTTTAGGTGCTTCATGGACATTTGATATTCCTGAGTTGAAAATTCTCTGTTGAGCTCTGTACCCCATTTTTAATAGCGTTATTGTCTGGGGTTTAATTTCTTGAGTTCTTTGTAAATCTTGGATATTAGGCCTCTATTAGATGTAGGAGTGGTAAAAATGTTTCTTCAATCTGATTGGATGATTTATCCTATTGATGGTGTACATTACAGAGGTAATCCAATTTTATGAGGTCCCATTTGTCAATTCTTGATCTTAGAGCATAGGCCATTGGAGTTCTGTTCAAGAAATTTCCCTGCCAGGGGCCAGACTTGTGTTGAGGGGAATTTTCTTCTTCTTGTCTGTTCTTGAGGCAGTGGAGGGGGAAGACTGTCAGTGGGGGTAAAACTTGGTGTCAAGAAATTTCATGTATTTTAAAGTCTTGTTCACCTTATAGATATACATTTATTTTTATTCTTTCTCTCTAAAAATCTCCCCAAACCCTTGTGTGTCAGCTGGCAGAATAACCTTATTGTGTAGCGGTTTAACTCTTGTTGAAAAGTAACTCCTCATGGGTCTGAAGGTCTCACATCATTTGTTTTCCTGAACTTGGAGTCTTTTCTTTTCAGCATGAAGATGGCAGGCTTCTTCCTTTGTCCTTATGTTACCTTCTCTTTATGTGTGTGATTACTGTCTTCTGATAATACCAATGAAATTGATTATTGGGCCAAGTACTGTGTCTAGTAAACATACACTGCGAAGTAATTGAGGCTGAGACTTTTGAGGTTTGTCAGAAGATATTTCCTACACATGTCTTGATTGTGGTGTTTCCTTGATAAAATTCTTGTTCATGAAATTGTGGCTGATTGAGACTGATCATCTCCCTAGTATGCATTTGCTTCAGTGTCTAAATATGGAATTACCATGACTACATTTGCATGTCAAATATTACTGCTTGAATGTTACAACTAGATACATCTCACCTAATTGAATGATTGATTCTCCCAGGTAATACTGACAAAGCAAGTCTCCAGAGACAATAAAAGATATTTTACTTGAGTCTTGAGAAGAAAAACATTTAGACAATACAGGAAAATAGGTCTAGTTTATTTCTCCTGGCTATCACAATTCTGCCACTTAGTACCGCTTTTTAACATTTTATAATTTAGTGATTTAGGTTATCTAGTGATAAGTAATGAAACTGGTTTTAGTATTTATCTTTGATTTGTTCATATTTTAATAATTCAAAAATGGAACCAATCTGACAGAGGAATTGAGAAAACAATGGTTATCTTTATATACTTTTTTCTTTCAAAATTGTTTCCAGATGTATCCATTTCATCATTCGCTATAATGAAATATTGATACAAGTGGGTAAGGAAGTTGGTGTCCCCCTCCATTGACCTGGTTTCCAGAGGTATGTGGCTTGCTAGTTATGTGCCACACTAGTGTAAGAAAAATAATTCCAAAGAATAAAAGTTGTCTTCAAATGCAAAAAATAGTTTGCTACATAAAATCACTGGGATAATTAAATTATAAGAGACTTATTAAGTCTGATCAATATTTTCAGGGAACTATATTATAATTACTGTTTGTATACATGTATATATGTATGCATGTATGTATGAATGAATATATGTATGCATAGATTCTTCCTATCATCTAAGCTACATGACAAATAGTGTGTGTATTTCGAAGGGATTTAATCCAAGTACGTTTTCATCCTAGGAAAATATTCCTCGAAAAGCAGAAACAACAATTTTCCTCATGGAATTTTGTCTTAAATTCTATTCCATCTGCTCTGATGTGTCTCTGCTAAATCTTTAGCTTCTCAGTTTCCTTATCCCTTTGCTATTAGCACAGCTTCTTCATTCCTTTAGGTATTTAATAACAGAGTTTTTGGTTGCTATACTGTTTTTCCTCTGCCAAATTCTGATTCACTTTAGAAAATCTAAGAACAGACCACTTTTTTTAGGTGAGGCCTTCAGTTCTAGTGCAGAGAAATATGTCTCTACAGAGTCTGGACTGCAGGAATCTGAGGGCATATGGCAACAACAGTCTATGCTTAAAGAGGACTTTATCTTTAGTGAATAGATACCAATTTTCTTGTGGTGACAGGTGACGTATCATTATGTTTAAATCTGATTCGAAATTTCCTATTTTCAGGATACTAAGAGTATTGGATGAAATCCAATCTAGTAATTACTTTGACTTCATTTTACCTATGAAAACTCCTGATATCATTACATTCTTAGTATCCAAATCTCACACACTGGAGAGGAGGACTGAAGTTAAAGGCTGAATCATTTAAATTATAGGTAAAGAAAATTATACACACAACTCTTTTCTTCCTTAGTTTAAACCAATGCTTTTAGTCATTGTTAAATATCTCATTCTTGACACGTTCCTTCTACTCTGAGTTCCATCTCACCTATCATTAGCTTATCATGTCTGGGAAAGGCTCAAAATCTGATTAATGTAGCAAAATCACTCCTTAACTGCACAGCTATGAAACCACACACACAATCTGCTCCTGGCATAGAGAGGTGGCACAGAAATAGAGAAGACTGAAGTTCTCCTTCTAGGAGAGACAATTCAGAATGAAGAGAAAGATCATGAACCTAAAGTAATCTAAACATAGGTTGGCAAATACCATCAGATTTTAACACTAGAGAATTTTTGTAATCCTTTTGGGGTTTACTTTTTGCCTATTCTGGGTCTGCAATCTTGATCTGTTTAACATTTTTTCCAGATGTTAATGTAATTTCTGTGGTTGTTTGGTTATCATCTCAGATATATCTTTGACCTACTGTATTACACTTTATGTATTTTGCAATTGAGGATTTTGATATAGGGAACTTAACAATGCCTCTTAGAAACATGACTTTTTTCCCATTTTTCATTGAAGTTATTTGACATGACCATCTCCAATACCAAGATTGTATCCCAGAAGAAATCAACTTTTCAGAGTTAAAAAGCCCACATCTTTTCCATAAACCATTATTTTGTAGTGCCTGTGAGAAGCTATGAGTGATGAGCAGTGACTGCCAGTTCATTCCAAACAATTACTTAGAAATTCATTGGCACAACAAGCCCTTAACATGTTCTGACATATTATGCAGCTAGACAATTCCTTTACTTCTTTTCATGAGGATCATGCCATTAGGAATCACAACTTTGCTGATGTGACCAAAATTGGTCATGTTGTTTTCTTTCATTACTTTGAAGGAGCTGTGCTTGAGGACTAGATCCAGCTCATCAGGCTCTAATTTTTTTGCTATAAAATCACAGATCTTCTTTATGGTTCCCTTTGTATTCTAAACAAAGAAGAAACAAAAATAAGGACAATAATCAGAGAGCTCTGAGAGTACAGATGCAAAGAAGGGATCTGTGGGGCTGGAAAAATGGCTCAGAGGTTAAGAGCACTAACTGCTCTTCCAAAAGTCCTGAGTTCAATTGCTAGCAACCATATGGTGGCTCACAAATATTTGTAATATGATCTGATGCCCTCTTCTGTTGTTTCTGAAGACAGCAAAAGTGTACTCATATACATTAAATAAATAAATCTTTAAAAAAGAGAAGGGATCTGTGGATGAGGGATGAGAAAAGGGATGTGAAGAAAGAGCAGATGAAAGAGCATGAATGGAGTTTAGTCAAGAAAAGGCAATGGAACAAAGGCAAGAAGGACTCACAGACAACATTTATATGCTGAGATGGCTTGCAATATGGCTGATCTTTATTTCCTAAATAACAGAGCCTGGGGCTTCTTTTTAGGTAGAAGAAAATACTAGAGATTGTGTCTTATAGAACCAAGGCTAAATTTAAACTTATTTTGGGGGAATAATGACCTTGAATTTGAGACCCTCCTTCCGAATTCTCCGTAGTGCTGTGGTCACAGGTCTGTGCCAACACAGTCACTAAATATACTGGTAAGTTTTTTTCTTAAGACCAAACAACCAGTGCTTCCGTGGTCAAACCCACCAGCCTGCGATAATATAGGGACTGACCTATGGCTCCAGGGTATGTAGGGGTGGATGGCCTTGTCAGGCAAAAGTGAGAGTGGAATTCCTGGCTCCCATGATGGGTAGATGCCCTAGTTTGGGGGAATTCTAGGTCTGGAAGATGGGAGTGAGTGTGTAGGTGGGTTGCATCATGATAGAAGCAAGAGTAAGGGGGATTGGATAGGGGGTTTCTGGGTCAGGGGAAAAACAGAGAAAGGGCATAACGTCTGAAATTTAAATAAAATAGTCAATGGGAAAAAAAAAGGATTGGGCCTCACTCTGGAGTTTCGGCTCATGCAATGGATGTTGCTATGGAGACCAGTATACCTCAAGCTCACAGATATCAGAGAGTCATCTATCTGGCTTTTTTCCCCATTTGCTGGTGTTGAAAGTATGCACAATTGTACATACCCTGCCCTGGGATGCTTAAAGAAATTTATAGAAATGCTGGTAGACAATGATCAAGGAAAATGAAGGAATGCTCACAAAGACCTCAAATAGATTATTGTTTATGACAGATAACACTGTATGCTTAAGCTAACTGAAAACAATACAGCTTTACAAAAGTTTCACAATATAGTTCTCAATATTTACTACTTTGAGTACTTCTCAGAGACTTTGTTTTGAGTAAGCATCTCAGGTTACAGCTCAAATGGGCATCAAAATCACAATTTTTTCTGTCTCAGATCTCTAATTGTTGCAAGAATATCTGTGTACTACAACAATTAGTTTAATTCTAGGAGAAAGTCGTAACCAGGCAAAATCTTAGAACGCCAAAAATTGTTATTTGAATAGTAGCCCTCTCCCTGGACTCATGAGGTTTTTTTGGTTTAAAACATTTTTTTTTATATATTTATCACATTTCCACCTAATATTTCATAGGAAAGTAAACAATTATGTCAATAACTGAGAAGAATTTGTTAAATTGTCAGAAAGGCGCCCTATGGGAATCTGCACTAGTGTGCAGGAGACAGACAGGTAGCAATCCTTCCTAGTAAAAATTGAATTTCATGAAGATTAAATAAAAGAGCCTACGTATAGGAAAAATAGTGTGATTGAAGTTGTGTCTTTATATGTAAACTTTTACTTCCTGAGAGATAACACTAAGAGGTCAAATCAATTTTGAATAATTTCATCTTTTTTGTTTTGTTTGGTTGTGCATTAATATTTTTATTTATTTTTATTTTTTTACATTTTTTGCTTTATTTTTTTATTAAGAATTACTTTTATCTATGCCTTTAGGGAAGCAGGTAGTCTGACAACAGACCTTCACCTTTCCTGTGCTTTTCCAGATCCTATGCCCAAGTCATCCTGAGCTCTGCAGCAGAAAACTTGTGGCAACACTTCCCTTCTCTAGTGGGTTAAAGATCTTTCCCTTCTAATATTGCTCCCTCAATTAATTGCATTATCCCAGCCTCCAAGTTCAGCACTCCCTGGGAACTCACTGACCACTCTGGCCAGGGAAACAGATAGGCTATCTGCAGACTGATCTTCACATATCCTAGCATATCTCCAAATCCAATTACCCAGTCTCATTCTTATCTCTGCAAAGGAACTCCAAACTTTGGGAGGTGAGTTGCTTTGCCCCAGCCCCTGACTCCAGAATGCACTCCTGAGGAAGCCAAAGCCTGTTATGACAAGGGAAGCAATTAGGTTACATTCTCAGATTTCATCTCTTTGTCCATTCTTCAAATACAAATCCTGAGTCTCATCCCTACCTCTTTATCAAACGTTCTACTGTGGCCTTTCCTCATTATATGTCCCCATTCCAAGGAGACTGACTATGCAGATCCTGATGAAACACCCTGTTTTCTTCCCTCTTGTGAAGTTCCTCTATTGAGCCCACCCCATCTCTATTCCTAACTTTCTGGTCCCACAACCAATACACACATTTTATCTGGTACCCTAATGTAGTTCCTACAGGCTATATAGAGGTACCTCATTCTCCTAATAACCAGAGTGAAACAAAAGCTAGGGCACAAAACTCCTACCCAATAAAGACAAGACCAGATATTAGCACCTAGACTTATTGTATAACTAAATTAAGATGCCTAAATGCCAGTGTAAAAATATAATTAATAACTACCAGGACAATATATCTATACTAGATCCCAGCAATCATAACACAGTACACCCAGGATATTTCACCATAGCTGAGGCACAAGGGAAAATCCTTAAGTCAGCTTTTATGAATATAATAGTGGTCTTTTAAGAAGTAATTAATATGTCACTTAAAGCAATCTACGGAACCACAAATCAACAGTGGAAAGAAATGACTTAAACTGATTTCCATCTGTGTTGAAATAGAATCAATACTGAAAATCCAAATTAAGATAATCTCAAAATGAAAATTTCAGGAACTCAAACAGGTAACTCAGAGGCATTCTTCACCAACAAGTAGTTAGATAGAATGTAGACCTTTTTGTATTGAAGAGACACTAAAAGAAATAAATATATTAAAGAAAATATTACATATTTAAAATTCCTGGCACATAATATCCAGGAAATCTGGGTCACTATTTTGAAAATGCCAGATGTACGAATAATAGGGATAGAAGTATAAAAGAACCCCATGTAAAAGTCACAAAACATATTTTCAAAAAAATCAAAAAAAGAAATTCTAACTGGAAGAAAGAGATGCCTATCAAACTTCATGAAGAACACAGAACATCAAGTAGATTGGACCAGAAAAGAAAGTCCCCTGATCACATAGTTATCAAAACATTAAATGTACACAATAAATTATGAATGGATGTACAAGAGCTAAGATGTAGGAAACAAGTGGGAGAGCATAAGGGACAGGGAGTTGTGGAATGAAGTACAGGGAAATGAAGGTAAAATTAAGACATGTTTGAAAGGTAGTATTGAAATCTAGTACAGTGGAAACTTCCTAAAATCTATGTGTATATGAAAGTGGTCAGAGTGAAATTACAAGATTATGGACATCTCTTGTCACTAAGATGTAAAGAATGAAAGAAAGTAAGAGAGAAAAAAGAAAGAAAGAAAGAGGAATAAATAAATAAATAAATAAATAAAGAATGAATGAATAAAGGAGTGAATGAATGAATGAATGAATGAATGAAAAATTACAATACTAGGATTGGGTTACATCTAATTGAGTTTTTTGGGTATATGGACTCCATGGAAATCACTCTCAATAAGCCCAGACTCTTGCAAAGACTATAAGTTGCTCTCCACAAACTGACAGCAAGACCTCATTCCAAAAAACACCTATACAAATTACTGAATGTGAAGAAGTCAACCTAGATCCCTATAGAGAACCTCCACCTTTACATCTTAGTTCTTTAGGACAGAAAGGCACTTTGTGTTCTCCACAAAGAGAAATATAAAAATCAAGCTATACACAAATCTTTCTCTCTATAGTGAAGTATAGAGAAGTATAGAGATGTATAGAGAAGTAAAGTGTTAATTACATATCCTTATTGCAGGGTCTGCTTGAATTTCTTCATTTCTTTGAAAGCAGCAGCAGAAGGCTTCACTAAGAAAAAATTAACTATTTATAGCATTAAACATGATGTTTGAGGTAAATACCCAAATAAATAACTGATAAGATCAACTTCATTAACAAACTCATTATCACATAGACTTACCATGGGGGCCATGAGGAAGTATTTCACTGCCATGTTGCTAGGACAGGAATAAGTTCTGCGGGAATTTTTCAAACAAATACAGGAATCTAGAGGGGATTCCTGTAAATACCTTCCTTCTGGTGAGGTATACTAGGAAGATGAAAACATTTGATGACAGATATGGGAGAATAGTATTTTATATGGTGTTGGAAAGAAAGATTCCCATCAATACAGCAAGCTATTGGCTAAAATCTAATGGAGGTATGAATCAAGACTCTATGGCATCATTAATAACCACACCAACAAAGTAAGTGAGGGGAATAAGGCAACTTTGTTTGTGTGTGTGTGTTTCTGTGTGTGTGTGTGTGTGTGTGTGTGTGTGTGTGTGTGTGTGTGTGTGAGAGAGAGAGAGAGAGAGAGAGAGAGAGAGAGAATGTTTGTGAGGTTTTAGAATGACCTGAGCATATTTATTGGAGGAAGATATGTTGATTATGAGAAATCAACAGGGCACTGCCAAGTGGGGAAACAAGACACAGTGGAATCTGAACTGAATCTCTCTACTCAGCATACTGATGTCTGCAATTCTCTTTGGGTTATATTTTCATTTCTATTTTTCAATGTTCAGTCCCTGATTTAGCCCATAAAGTTCTTATTCTGCATTGATCTCACATGTTACAATATAGATGTGTCAGGCCACATGTGCCTAGTAATGAAATAATGGCACAATTGTTATAGGGTAACATAAGTGATGTCTGATTGGATTTCATGCTTTGTCTTTGGGAGGGAATTCATGCCTGGTACTATAAACCTGTCCAGGAACCCATGGCTGGAGATGTCATAGAGCTAACTATAGTTCCTACTGTCATTTTACTAAATTGTCATATTTTCAAACTACCTACTAAATATTTATTTTTATACCTATGTATTTGTGCTGTTCTTTACCTTTGTAGAGATTATTTTTTGGAGCTGGCATTAGTTAATGCAGAGACTCATAAGTGATCAAAATGTGAAGCATAATTGTGAGTGCTCAGTCATTGATGTGGTTTCTATCCTGCTCTACTCAATGAGGAAATATTGTGGAAGAGGACTTAGAAAGTAAAATTTAGATAATGAAGTGGAGTGCTTTGAAATTGTCCTCTGTGAATATTGTCCTCTCAACATGAGTTGACTGTTATGCAAATTTACTCATATCATCAATGGTTGCCTGTAGAAAAAATGCATAGCATAAAGCCTGTTATTATTACAGGATGGATGAGGGAGGGTGTCCTGAAGCCCCAGTCCTGATTGAAAATCTATTTGCAGTTGATGTTTGCTAGATGAGAAAGACTCCCACAGCTTTTTGGTACAGGAATATTGATAGGTATTTCATGCTCATATCGATTGCCCTACATCTTATGCACTTATGAGTACCACAAATTAGCCTCAGTCGGTTGTATTTTTTTTAAATATTAAGATGTAGTATGGACATATTGGGTAATGTATAGTGTGTTGGAGTGCATACTGCCAAATCTAGTAGCATGTGATACACTATATTTACTTTTAAAATTTTCAAATGATAAATATATTATTTAAAAACACAAAAATTATGAAAAATAAATCAAGAACAAACAAATGACATAGCAAGATCTAAGGCTTTTCTTACTGAAATCATAAAAACAATTCAGGAAGGGGGTGCAAATATTTGATGCTAAATCACTTTACTTCTGAAGGACACCAATTCTAATATGTAAGACCTATTTATTCCAAGAATGCCTTGTTAAAAAAAAAACTTGTGAAATCAAATCATAATGACTTTTTATTATAGATCAGTTCATCTCTTACCCAGTATCAGAAAAGTTTATCCATGAACAGTGATAAAATAAAAGACTCACAGCTCTAAAGTGTATAGACAATAAGAGACATTTTAGGGGTTGAACAGTAAATGGGGCTTCTATATTAAATCTTTTTCTCAAAGTTTCAGGAATCATTTTGAATGGAGATGGTACATATTGTAGAGGCAGAGGTGTTTGATGACATTACTAAAACAGTGTTTTCTGGACATTTCATGGCAGTTGGACATATGAACTCAGCAGTTGTGACATTATGTGCCATATCTGTCCTAGTTTAAGCCAGAATGAGTCCCAGCATGGAGCAAGAGGTTGCACATGATATGCCACGTTTGAGGAACTACTAGTGATTGACAGTTTCCTGAACAGAGTCAGTTTACTTTATGAGTGTTTATCCAACTACACTGGATAGTCATACACCCAAAAATGTATAGGCAGTATTAATTGGAATGAGTGGTTTTAAAAAGTGATAGGACTGGAGTGATAGCTCAGTAATTAAGAGCACTTGCTGCTTCCACAGAAGATCTTGGTTCACTTCCAGTACCAACATGGTGACTCATGATCTTCTCTAATTACAGTTGCAGAAGATTTTTTTGGTGTGCTTCTGACTACTGTGGATAATGCATGCATTGTGGTTCACAGATATACATACAGATAAAAAGCATGTAGACGTAAGATAAAAATAAATCTTTTAAAAATGATTATACAAAGTTGGATGCATATGGAATGAGATGAGTATATGACAGGAATCAGGAAAGTGAATGAATATGATAAAAAATACAATGTATGGAATTATCAAAGAATTAAAAGTTATATTTAAAGACATTCCATACAAATGCAGATCATAAATATATTGAGTGAACTCAAAGAACATTCGTCTTTTAACCAGTTATAAGGAAGATCAATGAAAAGAATGCCTCATTTTATAATTATATTCATTGAGATTTGGAGAAAGAGGAAAGTCCTGGAAAGTTGAAGTTAATGAAATTATTTATAATAGTTTACTCCATTTTTGTTTTTGTATATGCCTATATGTTGTTATGTGAGTTTGCAAGTATGTATGGGTATACTTGCAAAGGAATAAAGAGGATGTCAGTTACTCAGTAACTGGAGTTATAGAAAGTTGTGAACCACTCATTGTGGAGTGCTAGGAAACAGTCCTTACTCCACTAAAAAGTAGTAAGTGCTATTGACCACTGAGCCATCTCTCCATCCCCTAATGGTATTATTTTCAAGAGAAAGATATAAGAACAACTTTATTGAACAAAGAAATTATAAATTAGCACAAATACAAAATTGTAAATGAAATAAACAGATTTACAAAAGAGGATAGTGGAATTTTTTAAAGGCTCAATGTATAAAAGTCCATATCATATAAGCCTCATGATCAGATCTCAGTCTCTGTAACCTGCATAAATTGCAAGGAAATGATTAACACCATAAAGTTGTTCTCAGCTCCTCACTAACATTCTGTGACATGTGTTTATCCACACAGACACTATGCACACATATATCCCAGATAATAATAAAGAAAATATCCTTAAAATAAAAATGTAAGAAGGCAACTGAACACAATCCGTAAATACCTGGGAAGACACTCTTAATGAAGAATCACGTAGATAATATTACCCTTGCATACATCATTTAAATATTGTCCTGATTGTTAATTGATGATGTAGAAGGATGATGTACATTATGGATAGCACTGTTCCTTACTCAGGGGAATCCTGAGAAGTGTAATGGAGGAAAAATATAGGTGAAGGCAAAAAAACAGTAGCCTACATACTTATTATCTCCCTTCTCATGCCTGTGTAAACTAAGAAAGTCCATTGAAATCAGTAAGAGAGAATTGCTGAGCTAAATATAAAGGAAGGCCTCATAGAATAACAGACACATCACCAATTTGAAAAGGCTGGAATGCTGGACATCTGTATTTTATGTTTTAAAAATAAAACCACTGACAAGTCAGAATATTATACCTAGTGGTGCTTCTTGTCACAAATGAAGAAGAAATTAAAAAAAAAAACTTTATAAGTTTAAAAACTTGCAAAATGAATTAATGGCCACCAAGTCTGTTCAACAAAATAGAATTGAGAAAAAAATTATCTGTAAAAGCACAACAGCATGAATTAGTTTCAGCAGCCAACTTGATACATCCCAATGTCACATTAGAGTCTCAATTAGGAGATTATCCCCATCAGATTTGCCTGTGGCTGTGTATTTGAGTGATTGTCATAATTGATCATTGATGTGGCAGGGCCCAAAGTATAAACATGTGGACCTGCTCTGTATGACAAAACTAACTGTGAGACAGTGATTAAATTACTAAGCTGATTTGTAATCTGGTTCCATGCCAGTTCTCTCTTGAGATACTGCCCTGAATTTTCCTGCAGGTACATTGTTGACCTGAAAGTGTACATCATATAAGTACTTCCTGCTCCTAAGTTGTTTCTTGTAAGAGTATTTTATCAGACAAATCATTAACCAAACTAGACCAATAGTTAAAGAAGAAATAAAAATACAGCTTGTGTAACTTGGCAAAAAACATCAAAATGACTGAAATTAACAGGTACATATCAATGTTAACTGAATATTAATGTCAATTATTTTTCAAAAGATACTGGCTAAGAAATTGCATCAAAAAGTAAGAGTATATGTTTGTTGTATGTTATCATTAAAGATAGGTGGGACCTTATAATGACATGATCAAACAAAGTGTTCAAGGCAAATGGAACTAGAATGCAAGCAAATGTTTCTGATTTAATATGATCAAATGGTATTGAACCAAGTTTGTTGAGAAATGATAAATATTGCTTTGTATTGATTAAATGAATAATGCATGGAGAGGGCAGTGCAATGCTAATCACAGGTCCACCTAGTTACACATAGAAAATACTAGTAGTCATAAAGTCACAAACAGTAGTCTCACTCTGAAGAGTTGACACATCATCTCATTAAAAAGTAAACAAAATTATATCATGTATCAGACAAAAACTTGCTTAACAGACATCTATAGAATACTAATTATAAACACTGCAGAATACACATTGTTCTCAGAAGCCTACAAAACTATCACTCAAGTAGATAGATATTTCTAAAAGGAAGTCTTGACCAATATACATTGAAATAATTTCTTATATTCTACTTGACGATAGTTAAGTGACTACAAATTAATGAAAAGAGAAACTGGAGAATGCCAACAAACTTATGGAGATTTAACAGCTCACAACTGAATTACAAAGAAGTCAAGAACAAAAAGACCCCTACAATCAAATGAAGATAAAATCAAAACATCCTCTAGCCTGTGAGATAAATTGAAATCAGCCCTGAGAGGAACATTCAAAGCTCAAAGTACTTATATTAAGAAATCAAAGAGATTTCTAATACTTTTATCAATGTTTCACCTTGGGAATTTGGAAAAAGATCAAAGCAAACACCAAATTTCGTAGCTGGAAAGATTTCAGCGACAGTGTAGAAATTAGAGAAAAAGGGAACAGCAGTAACAAGAAAAGAAATATAGAGAGGTGATGGAACAGAGTTCTTTCTTCAAAATATAAATATTGATCAAATCTTATCTAAACTAACTAAAGGAAATAGCAAATGTCAAATCTAATACAGTAAAACACAAAAATGGAGTCTTTCATTATGACAGCACAACTGATATTCTGAAAATTTTATGGTTTAAGAAAATGACTACATTACCAAAGGAAGTCCTAATTGTATTCCTTAAAAACGAAATAATGCACTTTAAATTTACTTTTCTTTTTTATGTGTTTGCATAAATGTCTGTGCATCTCTTGTTTACTTGATGCCTATAGAAAGCAAAATAGATCATTGAATTCCCTGAAAAAGTGCCACAGCCCATGGGGATTCTAGGGATTCATGGAGACCCTAGGGAAGGGGGGCAAAAGAGTAGAGGTACAAGAAACACAATGACTGAGAGCAAGTCTGGATTCTGATCAATCTCTGCAAGTTTAATTTCAGGGGCAGGTTATAAAGACACATCAAAACGGGATATTTAGGAGAGGGTCATTGCTTAGGGCTATCCCACTATTGAATCATTTTTGTCTAAGACCATCCCACTGTCTTATCCTCATTGCCCAAGTCTATCCCACTATCATATCCTTATTGCCCAAGGCCATCTCACTATCATAACAGCCTCCCAGGAAATACCAGATGTTCTTTAAGTTCCTGGGACCTGAAACACGAGAACATTCTTTCTTAACCTTTTACTGACTAGGCTTTCCAGAAAAGCAGGTAATTTCCTGGGTTTGGGTTCCAGCATCTCCTCTCTTTTAACAACTTTAAATGAGGCAAGTAGGTGAATGCGGACATTAAATAAAATCTCATCGGCAGATAAGTGGGCATTAACCAGAGGGGGAAAATATTGAGCTTACCCTCTCAGGATCATTTGTAATGGTCTCTTTTTGGGGAGGAGAGGGCTATTTATTTCATGGGCCACATAGGATGTCAAGTGTACTACCCGGCTGCTGTGAGACATAAGAAATCAACACCAACCTCTATGCAATAAAGTTTGCTTTTCAGGGGACTCAGAAATGACAATTTGGGTCCTCTCCCTCTAGTACCACATCACGCACCCCTTGCAGGTACCCACATTTTGTCCACAACATGCTGAACCAACGTGCACAGATCTGAGTTTTTGTGGGCAACTGACAACAGTGACAATTACCTGTATTATTTGGATCCTCAGGCGCTTTCCAGGCAACAACTCCTAGGGAGGTTTCCCAACACTAGCAATAGAGTATTCATTTAACAACATATGACTTCTACAAGCAGTATTTTCTACCTATGCAAGGTGCCTTGACTAATATACTAATAAGCTTTCAAACTGAGATTCCGTAAAACATTTTCATATATTCATGTTTTGATTCATTATATCCTTCATCTTACCATCTAATCTTTGCATATACCAACCACCTCATTCTCATATTCATACCCTCCACTTCCATTTTATGTGTTCTGGAATGTCTTTTTCCTTAAGGTGTCCTTTTCTTGTTCTCCTTCTAATGGCCTCTTTCTAGCATCCTTTTCTTTATATGCACTTCAATTTAAACACAGTAAGATTGTGTTTAGGATACTCATATGACAGAGAACATACACTATTTATCTATCTGTGCCTGGGTTAACTCATTAAGTATATTTTCTAGTTCCATCTACTTTTCTAAGAAGTTCATGATTTTATTTTTATAATTGAATGAAATTTCATTGTGTACAATCATTACAATTTCATTATCTATTTCTCAGTTGTAGGGCACAGAGGCTGAACCTATTTTCTAGCTATTGTGAGTAGAGTCATATTGAGTACAGATGTTCAACTACCTTTTAGTAGTATATTCTTAAGTACATTGGAGTATGCACCTAAATACATAGTAGCATACACCTGATTGTGTAGTATTATACACCTATGTACATAATAATGTGCCCTTAAGTATATAATAGTGTCCATCTAAGTATATAGTAGTATATGCCTAAGCCTATACTAATATATGCCTAGATATATAGTAGTATATATCTAAGTTATTTGAATATAATTAATATTGGATAGCTGGGTCACATTGAAATCGCTTTTCAGCTTTTTGAGTAAAGTCCACAGTGATTTCAATAGTGACTGTGTGAGTGTGCACTCCCACCAGTGTTTCTCTTTCCCAGAATTTTCTTCTTAAAACTTCTTAAAGTGTTATGAAATTTATTTAAAATTTTTATTATAAAGAAACTTCAAATAAATAAATAAAATACACCAAAACTAATGATACTCAAATTCTGTACAACTCAGTAAATTCATATATAGTTAGAATACATATTCAAAAGGATGCTGTGAAGCTTCACATTAAGTGTTACATTTTCATTATCACCTCAATTCACTCAATTATCCACCACCAAAACCACATCTCTGTGACTGAATTAGAATTAAAACAACAGTTAGCCATATATTCCCTTTAAATACTTTTGCTAATTACCTGCATCTACTCCTTTCTCATCCCTTTATATTTGGATATTCTTTCTTTTCCCAAGGATTCATACACATTTTGTCTTTTTTTTCTTGACAATGGTCATTTCACATGGAGTAAGATGAGCTCTCAAAGTAGTTTTTGCATTACTTCCCTGATGACTAGTAATGTTAAAAAGTTTAAAAATTTGGGATGAGGCATTTGTTTTTCTCTTTCTGGTAGAATTCTTGGTTCCATGACACATGTTTTGTTCCAGTTGTTTGTTGTCTTGATGTTCAATATTTTAAAAATTCTTTGTACATTCTAGACACACATGTCCTTGAAACAGTTAACTAGCAAAGGTCTTCACCCATTCTGTAGCCTGCATCTTCCCATGACTAATGAGTTCCATTGGTTCATAAAAGTCTTTTAATTTAGCAGGGTCCTACATGTCCATTATTGGCCTTGTTTTTAGAGTGGGATGAGTCCTATTGAGGAAGTTCTTACCTGTGCCTCTATACTACTGTTTCCTTTAGCAGTTTCATAATTTTTGAGTCTTCTGTTGAGGTTCTTGATCCACTTGTGATTGGTGTGTGTGTGTGTGTGTGTGTGTTTGTGTGTGTGTGTGTGTAAGGGTGTCTGTCTGTCTGTCTGTGAAGTTATATTTGCAGGATAAGTGATTAAGATCTAAACTCACTCTTTTACATATAGCATTTCAGTTTCCAAAGCATCGTTTACTGACGATCTTATCTTTCCCAAAAGTATATTTTTCTCATTTTGTCAAGTATAAGGAGCCTATAGTTCTGTTTAAATATGTCTTGATTTTCTATTCCATTAATTCCTATGCCTGTTTTTGTAACAGTGCAATGTTTTTGTTTTTTTTTTTTAACTGTATCTATGTAGTATAACCTGAAATAAGGAACTTTTTTTTCCAAAATTGGTTTGATGATCTGAGGAATTTTTTTGCTTTCATATGAATTTGTTATTCAGTTTGTTCTTTGAAACTTTCATACACGTATAAATTACATTCTGATTATTAAAACCCCTCACCTTCTCTAATCACTCTCAGTCTTTACTAACCTCCATTCCCTATAGTTTTCTTTTAAAACATTTACATCAATGTATCTGTGACTCACTAGTAAAGCCATGACCATGGCCATCTGTAAGACTGTGGGGTTGAACTACCCATTGAAACCTATTTGAGACCTCAGTAAGTATACAACTGAAGATAGTTGTATACCCAGAATCGTGTCACCCAGAATCCTTTAGTATCTAACAATTCAGCAGGGGTTAGTGATGTTTCATGTATCTCCTCTCTAACCTGTGATTCACCATTGATGAATGTCAGTCTTGTCCATTGTAAGCACCTTCAGATGATTTTACTTGATGCATTCACTCTGTCATGCTCATAAGGCATCGTTTTATAGCACTTTTCTCTTTATTTTCCAACTCCGACATTCACTCCATTTTCTATTCTGCAATAATCTCTGAACATTAGAGGTGATTTTATAATGTACCATTTAGGAGTGAGCATTTAACCATTTTGTATGAATTTTAAGACTTTTTATTCTGTGGATAACGCCATTAAAATTTTGATTGGGATTGTGTTGGAACTGTACATTGCTTTTGGTAGGATAGCCGTTTTGTTGTGATTGTTGTTGTTTTGTTTTGTTTTAACATTAAATTCCCTAGTCTTTGAACAGGAGATTTTCCATTTCTTTTTTTTTTTAAATTTATTTTACTGGATGTTTTATTTACATTTCATATGTTGTCCCCTTACCCCATCCCCCACTCACCCAGGAACCCCCAATCCCCTCACTCCTCCTCCTTCTTCTCTGTGGATGTAACCTCTATCTACCCTTCCACTCCCACCTCCCCACCCTCAAAATTCCCACCCCCTGTGGCGTCTGAAAGGATTTGCAGCACCATGAGGAGAGCAACAATACCAACCAACCACAGCTCCCAGGGTCTAAACCACCAGCCTGGGAGCACTTAGGGAGGGATCCAGGGCTTTAGCTGGATTTTCCATTTCTTAATGTCTGCACCACACTTTTGAGGTTTTCATTGTAGAGGATATATCTCCTCTTTCTTGTACTCATTACTTTTCTATTGTTGTGATAAAACACAATGAACTGGGCAACATATAGAAGGAATCATTTGTTTGGAGCTTATGGTTCTAAAGAGATGAAGATATGTTATTACTATGGCTGAAAGTATGACACCATTCATGTAGGCACAGTATTAGAGTAGTGATTGAGATATCACACATTAATTCATAAATAGGAAGTAGAGAGATCTTTCAAAATGGTGCCAGTCTTGTGGAACCTTACATCTCACCTCCAGTGACATATTTCCCCCAGCAAGTTCACAGCTCCTAATCTTCCCAAAAGATCCACCAATTGGAGACCAAGTATTCAAATGCCTGAAATTTATAGGGGACATCTCTTACAAACCAGCACACTGTGGTATGCTTCATCTCGGGTATTTTTTGAGGCATCTGTAAACCCCCTTATTTCTCTGGTTTGTTTCTCAATTCTTAATTTGATAGTTAGGAAAGCTATTAATGTTTGTATGTTAATTTTATATCTTGTCCCATTGATAAAAATATCGATCCAAATGTTGTCTAGAAAACACTTTCAGTACTCTTATTGATAGGATTATATCATCCAAAAGTAAAGGTACTTTGACATGCATATATTATATATTACATATCATATATCATATATTATATAATCCCTCCCTCTTTGTGTGTGCCTATGTATAGTTGGGGAGTTCATGTATGACCAAGTATGTGGAGAGAGACCAAAGGACAACTTCCACCATGTGGATTTCAGAGATCAGGTTTAAATGCAAACACCTTTTCCTTTCCTCTTGAGTCATTTCACTACCCTTTGATGTGTCCCTGAATTTGGTTAGACAGTATTTTATAGAGAAGTTTTTTAGTCAGTGTTCACCATAGATTTTAATCTACACTTTTCTTTTTTATTGAATATTTGGCTTAATTTTTATCATGGTAATGCTTTAGAAAAATACTTGATTTGTGCCTTTTTCCTTATTTTTCTCTTATGATCAGTGACCTTATGATCACTGTTTCTTTTTTTTTTTATTTGTTTATTCGAGACTGGGTTTCTCTGTATAGCCAAGGCTGTCCTGGAACTCACTCTGTAGACCAGGCTGGCCTTGAACTTAGAAATCTGCCTGCCACTGTCTCCCAAGTGCTGGGATCAAAGACGTGTGCCACCACTGCCCAGCTTTTTCTTTCTTTTATGGAATAATTGTAGAACCTTGTTCTCTGAATGAATGTCTGGAAAAATTAATCTGAGATTGAACATTTTTTAGTTAGAGAGTATGTTAATATTTGAAAATTCATTGCTTATTAGAAGCCTGTCTAGTTTTTGAGGTTTATTTTGTTTACTTGTGGAAGTGTTTTCCTTGCATATATGTGTCTTTGATTCAGGTGTCTGGTGCCTAGGTTTTAATAGGGCACTGTACTAGTAACAGAATCTTTGTCCTGCAGAAGAACAGTGAATGTTTTTAGCTCCTGAGCCATTTCCCCATCAATACCTGCTTAATTGTTTTAAATGCAATTATAGTTATATTTTGGTAGGTTAATATATATGTATAAATAAAAATAAATCAATTAAAATTAATACATATTAATATAAATATATATACACACAGACACACACACACAAAATTCATCAATATCTTTTAGACTTTCAAGTTTAGTGGTATATAATTTTTAAGGTAAACTCTAAAAATTTTCTGAGTTTCACTTGTGCTGTCATAATTAATGACCCCCCCTTTTGTGATCTATTGTGTTAGATTTGACTTTTGCTATTTCTTTTGGTTAGTTTAGATAAGATTTGATCAATATTTTGAAGAAAATAACTCTCTTTTTATCACCTGTCTACATGTGTTTTCTTTTTGCTCCTGTCCCCTTTCCTCTAATTTCTACACTGACGTCACTGATGTCTTTCCAGCTACAAAGTTTGGTGTTTGCTTTGTTCTTTTTCCAAATTCCCAAGGTGAATCATTAACTATTATATTAGAAATCTCTGATGTTTTAACATTGGTACTTTGAGCTTGGAATGTTGCTCTTAGGGCTGTTTTCATTTTATCCTACAGGTTAGAGGATGTTTTATTTACATCTTCATGTGATTGTTGTACTCTTTTTGTTTTTGACTTCTTCATCATTCAGTTGTGAGTTGTTAAATCTCCATAAGTTTGTTTGTGTACTAGAATTTCTCTCTTATTTTATTCATAGTCATTTCATTGTTGTTGAGTAGAATATAAGAAATTATTTCAACTTATATTGGTCAAGTCTTCCTTTGTGTCCTAATGTCAATCTACTTGAGTGATAGTTCTATAGGCTGCTGGGAACAATATGTATTCTACAGTGTTTATATTTAGTATTCTATAGATATATAGTATTCTATAGATATCTGTTAAGCGAGTTTTATCTGGGACATGATTTAATCTTGTTTACTGTTTAGTGATATGATGTGTCAACCATTCGGAGTGAGACTACTGTTTGTGACTTTATATCTACTAGTATTTTCTGTGTAGAACTGGATGGACCTGTGATTAAAATTGCACTGCCCTCTCAATGCATTATTCCTTTAATCAATACCAAGCAATGTTTATCATTCCTAAAAATATTTTGGTTCAAGATTGTTTGATCAGATTACATCAGCAACATTTACTTGCTTTCTGGCTCCATTTGCCTAGAACACTTTAATTGATCATGTCATTATAAGGTCACATTAATCATTAATGATAAAATGCAACAAATGCATACTTCTCACTTTATAATGCAATCTCCTAGCCTGTGTCTTTTGATAAAGGAATTGGTATTAATATGCAATTATCATTGAAAGATATCTGTTAATTCCTATCATTTTGATGATGAAATCAGTTTACAAATCAGCTTAGTAATTTAATCACTGTCTAAAAGTTAGTTTTCTCATACAGACCAGGTCCACATATTTATACTGTGGGCCCTACTACTTCAACGATCAATAAAGACAAACACTCAAATACATAGCCACAAGCAAATCTGATGGGGGAAATCTCTTAATTGTAACTCTAATGTGACATTGGGATGTATCAAGTTGGCTGCTGAAACTAACACGTGCTGATATGGTTTTACAAATAATATGTTTTCTAAATTCTATTTTGTAGAACAGACTTGGTGGCTATTAATTCATTTTGTAAATTTTTAAACATATAAGTTTTTTAAAATTCTCCTTCATTTATGACAAGCAGCACTGCTAGGTATAGTACTTTGACTTACAGTGGTTTTATTTTTAGAACTTAAATACTTAAAAACTTAAATACAGATGCCCAGCATTTCTGCCTTTTAAAATTATTGATGAGTCTGTTATTCTGAGAGGCCTTCCTTTATATTTGGCTTAGTGATTAGCTCTTACTGATTTCAATGGACTTTCTTAGTTTACACAGTCATGAGAAGGGAGAGAATAAACATGCAGGCCACTGCTTTCTTGCCTTCACCTAGGTTTTTCCTCCATTGTACTTCTCAGGATCCCTCTGAGTAAGGAACAGTGCTATCCACAATGTTTATCACCCTTCTACAGCATCAGTTAACAAGCAAGGCCAATGTTATCTACATGATTCCTCATTAAGATTGTCTTCCAGGTTTTTATGGACTGTGTTCAGCTTCTTCTCTTTTCCTTTAAAGATTTTTTTTTCTTTATTACTATCTGGGTTATATGTGTGTATAGTGTCTGTGTGGATACAGAATATTAGTGAAGAGCTGAGAACAACTTTGTGGAGCCAATCATTTCCTTGCAATTTATGCAGGTTACAGAGACTGAGATCTGACCATGAGGCCTATATGATAAGCACTTTTATATATTGTGCCCTAAAACTATCCCACTATTCCTTTTGTAAATCTATTTATTTCTTTTACAGTTTTTTATTTGTGCTAATTTCTGCTATTCCTTGTTCAATAAAGTTGCTCTTATATCTTTCTCTTGAAAAATGATACCATTAGGGGATGGAGAGATGGCTTAGTGGTCAATAGTGAAAGGCCCCCAGGGAAGGGAGACCCCCACTCTAGCCACGAGAACTCAAGACCACTCAAAGGACTCAGAGACACCAAACTTAATGTAACAGCAATAGGTATATTTTAATCAGCATGCTGAGCCTGAGACCCTATAACCCATACAGGGCAGAGGAGCTCAACCCCCAGCTCAGGGAGAGTAGGGTATTTAAAGGAAAAAACTATGACCCAGGGGAAGTGGGTAGGGGTGACTGTGAAAAGTGCTATGGTTCAGGGAACAATCATGGTGAAAGTGTCAGCCCATTACTCAGCATATGACAGGGTACAGGAACAATCATGGGGAAGTATAGGTCTTTTTTTCTCAAGACTCAGTCTTATTCAACCATATCATTTACATCATTTATTTTGTGGTTAGCCAAGTTCTTGTTCTTGTAGCACAAAGCCCTAGAACTAGCCGACCTGCTCTCCTGGCTCTTCTTACTGTTAGTCTGCTAGAAGTGAAATTTCTATTAACCCTTCAATAGCACTTGCTACTTTTTAGAGGAGTAGAAACTATTTCCCAGCACTCACAACATGAGTGGGTCACAAATTTTGTAACTCCAATTTCAGAGTAACTAATATCCTCTTTATTCCTTTGAAAGTATACCCACACATACTTGCAATCTCACATAACAACACATAGGCATATACAAAAATAAAAAATAGAATAAATTCTTATAAATGATTTCATTAACTTCAATGTTCTAGGGCTTATCAGTTTCTCAAAATCACCAGATATATAACTGTAAAATGAGGCATTCCTTTCTTTGATCTTCCTTATAACTGGTTAAAAGACTAATTTTTTTGAGTTCACTCAATATCTTTTACAATATCCTTTTGGTGCTGACATCTGGTGTTTTATTTATTTGGTGGGAGTTTTTTTCTCTGGTTTCTGTTTCATTCTGGTTATTAGGAAAATGAGTTGGCTCTATGTAGCCTAAAGGAACTGAAATGGGTACTCCATCGAAGATGTAGTTATGGTGTGTGAGACCTGAGAGTTAGGAATAGAGATGGACTGTACTCAGTAGAGAAACTGCACAAGAAGGAAGAATGCAGGGTGTTCCACCAGGATCTGCTTAGACAATCTCCTGGGAATAGGGCCAGATAGTGCCGGCAGGCCACAGCAAATGGTTTGTTAAAGAAGTGGGGATGAGACTCGGGGATTGGTTTTGAAGAGTGGAGAGACATAAAGATCTGAAGATGTAAGCTACTTGCTTCCCTTGCCATAACGAGCTTTGACTTCCTTGGGAGTGCATTCTGGAGTTGGGAGCTGGGACAAAGCGATCCACCCCCAAATAGGGTGTTCTTTTGCAGAGATAAGTAAAAGACTGGAGGATTGGACTTTGAGATATGCTGGGAAAAGTGAAGATCTATCTGGCCTATGTGCTTCCCTGGCCAGAGTGGTCTGCGAGTTCCCAGGGAGTGCTGAACTTGGGAGCTGGGATAATGCAATGAGTGGAGGGAGGAGCAATATTAGAAAGGAAAGATCTTTGGATCTACTAGAGAAGGGAAGTGATGCCACAAATTTTCTGTTGCAGAACTAAGGATGGGACTTGAACATAGGATGTGGAAAAGCAGGGAAAAGCTGAAAGTCTTCTGTTAGCCTACCTTCTTCCCTAAGTGACTGAGAAAAATAATTATTAATAAAAAATTAAAGAACCTCCAAACAAAATCAAAAGATGAAATTATTCAAAAATAATTTGACCTCTTAGTGTTATCTCTCAGGAAAAAGAAAATTTACATGTAAAAAAGCATTCATCATACTCTATTTCCCGTATGTAGACTCTTTTATTTAATCATCATGAAATTTAGTTTTCCCTAGGAAGGATCACTACCTACCTGTTTGGTGCACACTAGTGTAGATTCGTATAAGTCAACTTTCTGACCATTTAACACATTATTATCATCTATTATCATGATTGTTTACCTTCATATAAAATATCAAGTGAAACTGTGATAAATATGTAAAAAAAAATTTAAACCAATAAAAACCTCCTGGCCCCAGTGGGAGGGTTAGTATTCAAAGTACAATTTTTGGTGGTCTAAGATTTTGTCTGGTAATGGCTATCTCCTAGGATTAAACTAATTGTGTAGTACACAGTTATTATTGCAACAATTGAATATCTGAAACAAAAAAAATGTGGTTTTGATGCCCACCTGAGGTGCAAACTGAGACGCTTACTCAAAACAAAATCTCTCAGAAGTACTCCAAGTACTTCTTGATACTATTAATATTGAGAACATATTTATGAAGCTCCTGTAAAGCTATATTGTTTTCAGTTAGACTAAGCAAACAATAATATCTGGAATAAGCATTAATCTTTGTTGAGGTCTTTGTGCATATTCGTTCATTCACCTTGATCATTGTCTAGAAGCATTTCTATAAGTTTCTTTAAATATCCCAGGGTAGTTTAGGTATGGTTGTACATTTCAATGCCAGCACATGGAAGGAAAAATCCAGATAGATGGTTCTCTGGTCTCTCTGATTTTGAGGTATACTGGTCTCCACAGCAACTTCCATTGCACAAGACAAAACCCCACAATGAGGCTCTGTCTTAAGGAAAAAAAAATCTCAGTATACTAAATGTGTCAGCACAATCTGTGACCACAGCACTATGTAGATGTAGGCAGAAGGATCTGAAATTCAAGGTCATTATCCTCTACAAAGCAAGTTTAATTTAATCCTTGGTTCTAAGAGAACCTGTCTCTAATATTTTCTCCTCCCTAAATAAAAGCCCAATCTCTGTCTTTTAGGAATGAAAGATCAGCCAAATTGCAAGCCCACTCAATACATAAATGTTGTGTGTGAGTACTTCTTGCCTGTGTCCCATTGCTTTTCTTGCCTAAACCCCATTCATGCTTTCCCATTTGCTGATGTCTTTCTTCCCATCTCTTTTCTTATAACCCGTCCACAGATCCCTTCTTTGCATCTGTTCTATTAGAGCTCTCTGTTAATTTCCCTCATTTCTGTTTCTTCTTTTTATAGGATACAAAGGGAACCATAAAGAAGATCTGTGACTTCCAAGGCAAAAAATTAGGGCCACATGAGCTGGATCTGGTTCTCAAGTACAGCTCCTTCCAAGTCATGAAAAACCCAGCATGTCCAATTTTAGTCTCATCGACAAAGATGTGATTCCTAATGGTTTGAACCTCACGAGAAAAGGTAAAGGCATTGTCTAGCTTCACAATATGTCAGAACATGTTAAGAGCTTGTGCCAATGAATTTCTAAGAAATTATTGGGAATGTACTGATAGTCCCTGCTCATCACTGATAGTTTCTCATAGACATTATAGGGTGATGGTATATGGAAAAGATGTGGGCTTCAGACACTCTGAGAAGTTGATTTATTCTGGGAGACAGTCTTGGGATTGGAGATGGCCACATCCAATAACTTCAGTGAAAAAATGGGAAAGTAGTCATGTTTCTATGAAGCATTGTAAAGTTCCCTGTATCAAAATCCTCAACTCTAAAATATAAAAAAGTGTAGTAGAGTAGATCAAAGATAAATCTGAGATGATAACAATAGAATTGCAAAAGATTACATTAACAGCTGGAAATGATGTTAAGTAGGTCAAGATTGCAGCCTGAGAGTAGGCTAAGAATAAACCCCAAAAGGACTAAGAAAATTCTCTAGTGTTAAAAATCAGATGACATTTGCTAACCTATGTTTAGATTACCTTAGGCTCAGGATGTCTCTCTTCTTTCTGAATTGTCTCTCCTGGAAGGGGAATTTCAATTCTCTCTATTTCTGTGCCACCTCTCTATGCTGGGAATAGATTGTATGTGTGGTTTCATAGCTGTGCAGGTAGGAAGTGACTTTGCCAGAATGAATGAAATCTTGAGACTTACTCAGACTTGATTAGGTAATGATAGTTGAGCTGGAACTCAGAGCAGAAGAAGGAAAGTGTCAAAAGTCAGATTTAACAATGAGTAAAAGCATTGGTATAATGAAGGAAGTAAAGAGTTGTGGGTTTAATTTTCTTTACCAATAATTTAAATGATTTAGCCTTTACCTTCAGTTCTCCTCTCTAGTGTATGAGATTTGGATACTAAAAATATAACAAGAGTTTTCATAGGTAAAATTAAGTCAAAATAGTTACCAGATCATATTTAATCCAATAGTTTTAGTGTGCCCATAATAGAAAATATTGACTCAGATTTAAGCATAATGACATGTCAGCACTCAACACAAGAAAATGGGTTTCTATACACTGAAGTTCAAGGCATCAATAAAAATACACTGTTGTTGCTAGATGTCCTCAAACTCCTGTACTCTAGACTCTGTGGAGACATATTTCTCTGTACTAGAATGGAAAGTCTCATCCAAGAGAAGTGGTCTGTTCTAAGATTTCCTAAAATGAATCAGAATTTGGCAGAGAAAAAATAGTATATAAACGTAAATGTCTGATGTTAAATATCTAAAGCAATGAAGAAACTCTGTTAATAGCAAAGGAATAAAGAAAATGATAAGCAAAAGCTTTAGCAGAGACACAGCAGAGCAGATAGAATAGAATTTAAGACAAATTTCCATGAGGACAATTGTTTCTGATTTCCAGGAAGATTCTTCTAGGAAGAGACCTGACTTGGATTTAATCTCTTCCAAATATACATACTATTTCTCATATAGCATAGATGATAGGAGGAATATATTCATGCATACATATGTAAATATGAGCAGTAATTATAATATAGTAATTATAGCAATTATAATATACTTGATTAGATTTTATGTCTTTTATAAATTAATTATCCTACTGATTTTATGTAGCATATGATTTTTTTTATTTGAAGAAAACTTTTATTCTTGGGGATTATTTATCTTATACTAGTGTGACACACAGCCAGTAATCCATATACCTTTGGAAACCAGGTCACTTATGGGGGACACTAACTTCATTATCCACTTACTTCACAACTTCATCATAGAGGATGATGAAATGGTTATGTCTGGAAACAATTTTGAAAGGAAAACATAAAGATCATACATTTCTTCTCAAGTTCTATATCAGATACATGCTACTTTTGAGTTATCAAAGTATAAGCAAATCAAAGATTAATTCTAAAACCAGTTTCATTATTTATCACTAGATAACCAAATTCCCTATATTATTAAATGTTAAAAGGCTATACTAAGTTGGAGAATTGCCTTAGCCAGGAGCAATTCACTAGACTTATTTTCCTATATCATTTAAATGTTCTTCTTTTTGAGACAGATGTAAAACATACTTAATTGTCTCTTGTGACCTACTTTGTCAGCTGTACCTGGGAGACTCAAACTCTTAAGTTGGTGACTTGAATCTGGTTTTAACCTCCAAGTAATAATTTTCCATATACAAGTATAGTCATTGTAACCTTATATTACACACTGAAGGAAATGCAAACTAGAGAGATGTTCACCATCATTAAGCCACTGTTGGTTTAACAAGATTTTTGTAAGGGAAATGCTGCAATCAAGACCTGTGTAGGAAATGACTTCTTACAAACCTCTAAAGCCCCATCCTTGAATACTTCACAGTATATGTTTACTGGATATAGTACTTGAGCCAATGATCATTTTCACTGCTATCTTCACAAGACATTAATCATAGCCACAAAAGGAAGATGACCTAAGGACAAAGGAAGAAGCCTGCCATCTGCAGGCCAAAAAGAAAAGCCAATAAAGGTCTGAACAACACCTTGGTGTGAGACTTGCCGCCTCCAGACCTATGAGGAAGTTCCTTTTCAACAAGAGTTAAGCCACCACACATTAGAGTTATCCTGCTATCTGACATACATGATTTAGGGCAGATTTTTAGAAAGAAGCAATAAAAATAAATGTACATCTATAAGGTACACAGGACTTTGACATAGGTGAACTTCGAACTCAATTGTGTGTACCTCCAAAGATGTGGTTTTCTCAGATAGACTTATTTATTCTATTGAGAAGCCATATTGAATTTCTGAGAATCTTGTCATGAAGCAGCTATCTGGTTTGACTTATCAGGATCCAGGCATGCTGTGGAAAACAATAAGAAAACATGTTCTAATAATGAAGAAAATACGGAACCTGAGAGTAGCAATGGATACTGAGAGGTACTCATCTTATTAGATGATACTTTTATATTTATATCAAATAATGGTATATTATTTGAATATGCTGTATCAGTAGTTTACGTTTTTATGAATTCTTTATACTTTAATTAGAACAGCCCACTGGGGTATTAAAATTAACTTGTGTTGATACAGAAAGAAACTAATATAATAAAGAAAAGCATGATTTCTATTTTCAATCTTTTTGGATTCAAATCTACATCCATCATTATCACACTTGGTAACATCTCATAGAATAAATTTTCCTCATCAGGAAAATAGGAGCACTGCTTATACCTTTCTCACGTATTCATGTATTCATTAAAAAAGTCTCATACTGAGTATATACTACATGTCTGACACTCTTTGCAAAATGAGCCATATAATAATTTAAGAAACACTTTTTGTCAAATATATTGGATGCATATACTGTGTGTATATTCAAAGCAGAAATGTGTTGAACACATCATGGTGCCACAGCTAGAAAAGAAAGCAAGGAAGGGGGCAGCTAGGTTTTAAGTGGAGGAAGGAAAGAAAGAGAAGGTTACAGTGTCATTAATAAGACAATGAACAAGATGTAATTATATGATAGATATTTGCTGTCTGGGGTGAAGGAGGAAACAACAATTTCTAAGGTTAAAACTGAAGATATTGTAGAGAAAACCAATGTATACTCAGAAGAGACAGTACTATAAAGGACAGGGGCTAAAATTATACAGATCTTCATGGATCACAAAACACCATGGCTGAAGGAGACAGAAGTCTTGGAATGTTCTGGGTGGCTGGGTCCTCTGTATCTGGTGAGAAAATCATGACAGCTGAAGTGCTGCTCATAACTGTGTGTATCTGCAGCACTCATGTGAACTCACACACACAAAAGTAAAAATTATTTTAATATACTATTTAAAAGTAGCTTGCATGTTTTAAAGAGCTTCTATAAGTAAATACTAAAATATAGACAGAACAATTGAAGTCTGTTTGGAACATTGAAATTATAAACACTGTTGAGTTGGATAATGTGATGGAAGCAGGTTTGATGGGAAGCAGGAATAATCAGGATATATAAAAAGGCCAAGCCAGTGTAGCTCCTGTTAGATTGTCCAGCATATAGTTTGGGAGAGGAAAATGTGGAACATAATTTCCACAGAGGGAGAAGTCTGTATATATGATTTTAGGGCTTAAGTGGTTTCTACAGAAAATGGTAGTTCACCTTGTTAACTGTGTGATCTTTATCAAACAGATGGTAAAAGCATATGATGGGAGGAGGTAGAATAATGTTAAGACCATTATTAATCCACTTATGTATCTGCTTAACATTTTCCAAGCACAACAATGGAAAAATCACTTCACAGTAGCCCAAGGTGAAGCCTTCGATAAAGTATTCCAGGAGAAAATAGCTGGATTCCCTCCAGGGATATTCCCATGGAATAAGTTTTCAAAACTTTTAAATATTATGCAAACACTGATGTTTATGTTCCTGTTGTTCTATATGTGAATAACTGAATGCGGTCATAAAATAAATCGTGTTGTGGAATTGTGAAGATGATTTTTTAAAGGATAGTGTTACTAATACTAGTAGTAGCAACAGTAGTGGTGGTGGTGGTGGTGATATGTATAACTTTCTGTTTTTAGTGCCTTCAGAGGTGAGAAGAGTGTATCGGTTCCAAGGGACCTGAAGTTGCATGTAGCTGTGAACCTCTTGCTTTGGAGCCTAGGAACTGATCTCAGGTCTTCTCCCTATGCAATACAGACAGATGACTCCCAACGAAAAATTGCCTGTGCAAATACATCCTTGGGAGTCATCTCTTCAGCCTAGAATCAGGGAGTCTTGAGTCACCAAATATTTGCTACATTAATTACTATTTTGTTGTGTATTATCAGCAAATTCCAATTCACTTCATAGAATTCTAGCTTAAAAACATTTTTATTTAAATAAACAATTTATTTTCAGATTTATTTACTGAGATTGGATATGACAAACATTTCTAAGTGTGATGCTATGGAAATTAAGCAAGTATTGCTTGGTGTTTCTGCTGTGACAGACTTCTAACTGGCCTGCTGCCCTGAAGACGTCATATCTTGATCCATCCTAGAAGAACCACTGTACTCAGAGCAGCAGTTAAGAACCCTCCTCAACAACCCTATACCTCAGACCTGCATCTGGGAGCCTGGGGAATGCAGGACTCATCATTCACCCAAACTTTTCCCTCTAGAATACCACTCACCTTCTGTCACTTGCTTGGTCTTTGCTGCTGGGGCAGAATCCTAGTAGGTCTGCTCTCATGAAGACACCATATCCTGACCCATCCCATGGTAACCACTGCACTCAGAGTAGTGGAGGAACCACTGCATTCAGAGCAGCGGAGAATCTGATGCACTCAGAGGAACTGAGGAAGCTGGATTCTCAGGAGCACTAACATGCAGAGGATCATAGGGTTTCAGGATCCCTGAAGCAGCGTAAGTCTCAAGAGTTCTTCCACACAAGATCTCAGGATCATAGGATCACAGTCACAGCTGGACTCTGAGGCATTCTGATGCAAGGAAGATAACAAGAGAGACAGGCTCCAGTGAGAGACAGTGAATGCATTTAGGAATAGAGATAACCAGAGGACGAAAGGCAAGCAGAAGAACATAAGAAACAGAAACCAAGTTTACTTGTCATCATCAGAACTCAGTTCTACCACCATAACATGTCCTGGATCCTCCATCACACTGGAAAAGCAGGATTCAGATTTAAAAATCACTTCTCATGATGATGATAGAGGACTTTAAGATGGACATAAATAACTCCCTTAAGGAAATACAAGAGAACACAGGTAAACGGGCAGAGGCCCTTAAAGAGGAAACACAAAAATCCCTTAGAGAATTGCAAGAAAACACAACCAAACAGGTGAAGAAATTAAAGAAATCATCCAGGGTCTAAAAATGGAAGTAGAAACAATAAAGAAATCCTAAAGGGAAACTACTCTGGAGATAGAGTACCTAGCAAAGAGATCAGGAGTCATATAATGCAAGCATCACCAACAGAATAAAAGAGATATAAGAGAGACTCTCATGTGCAAAAAACACCATGGTAAACATTGACACAACTGTCAAAGAAAATGCAAAATTAAAAAAGCTCCTAACCTGAAACATTCAAGGAATCCAGGACACAATGAGAAGACCAAACGTAAGGATAATAAATATAGATGAAAGTGAAGATCCCCAACTTAAAAGTCCAGTAAATACCTTCAACAAAATTATAAAAGAAAACTTCCCTAACCTAAAGAAACAGATGCCCATGAACATACACGAAGCCTTCAGAACACTAAATAGACTAGACCACAACATAAATCCCTCTTGCCACATAATAATCTAAACATCAAATGCACAAACCAAAAAAAAAATACTAAAAAGTAATAAGGGTAAAAGGTAAAGTAATATATGAAGGCAGACCTATCAGAATTACACCAGACTTTTCACCAGAGACTATAAAAGCCAGAAGATCCTGGACTGGTATCATGCAGACCCTAAGAGAACACAAATGCCCGCCCAGACTACTATACTCAGCAAAACTTTCAATCACTATAGATGCAGAAACCAAGATATTCCATGACAAAACCAAGTTTATACAATATCTTTCCACAAATCCAGCCCTACAAAGATAATAGATGGAAGTCTCCAATACAATGAAACTACAACCTAGTAAAAGCAAGAGAGATAACTTCAAGCAAACACGAAAGAAGACAGCTACACAAACATAATTCCACATCTAATAACAAAAATAACAGGAAGTGACAATCATTTTTCCTTAATATCTTTTAATATCAATGGGCTCAGTTTCCCAATAAAAAGATGTAGACTAACAGACTGGATATATAAACAGGGTCCAGAATTTTGTTCCATTCAGGAAATGTAACTCACTGAAGAAGACAGACACTACCTCAGAGTAAAATGCTGGAAAACAATTTTCCAAACAAATGATCCCAAGAAACAAGCTGGAGTTGCCACACTAATATAGAATAAAATTGACTTTCAACTAAAAGCTATCAAAAAAATAAAGAAGGGCACTTCATAACCATCAATGGAAAAATCTACTACGATGAAATCTCAGTTCTGAACATCTATGCTCCAAATGCAAGATCACCCACATTCATAAAGAAAACTTTACTAAAGCTCAAGGCAGATATTGCACTTCACACAATACTAGTGCGGGACTTCAACACCCCACTCTCATCAATGGACAGATCATGGAACAGAAACTAAACAGAGGCACAGTGAAACTAACAGAAGTTATGAACCAAATAGATTTAATAGATATCTATAGAATATTTCACCCTAAAACAAAGGTATATGCCATTTTCTCAGCACCTTATTGTACCATCTCCAAAATAGATGGTATAATTAGTCACAAATCAGGCCTCAACAGATACAAAAAGATTGAAATAATCCATTGTGTCTTATCAGATCACCATGGACTAAGGCTGGTTTCAATAATAACAAAAACAATGGAAAGCTCACATACAAGTGGAAATGGAATGACACTCTACTAAATGATAAACTGGTCAAGGGAGAAATGAAGAAATTAAATACTTTTTTGAATTTAATGAAAATGAAGGCTCTTCATACCAAAACTTATGGGATGCAATGAAAGCAGTGCTAAGAGGAAAACTCATAGCTCTAAGTGTCTACAATAAGAAACTGGAGAAAGCATGTATTTCCAACTTGATAGTAACCTGAAAGGTCTAGAACTAAAAGTAGCAAATACACCCAAGAAGAGTAGAAGGCAGAAAATAATCAAACTCATGCCTGAAATCAACCAAGTAGAAACAAAATAACTATACAAAGTGTCAACAAAACTAGGAGATGATTCTTTGAGAAAATCAAAGAGGTAGATAAACCCTTAGCCAGACTAACTAGAAGACATAGTCAGAATCCAAATTAATAAAATCAGAACTGAAAAGGGAACTATAACAACAGAAACTGAGGAAATTTGAAAAATCATTGGATCCTTGTACAAAACCCTATGCTCAACAAAAATGGAAAATCTGGATGAAATAGACAATTTTCTATACAGATGCCAGATACCAAAGTTAAATCAGCACCAAATAAACCATGTAAATATCCCTTAATCCCTAAAGAAAGAGCAGCAGTCAATAAAGTCTCCCGATTTAAAAAACAAACAGGATCACATGATTTAGTGGAGAATTCTGTCAGATCTTCAAGGAAAATCTAATACCAATTCTCTTCAAACTATTCTACAAGATAGAAACAGGAGGAACACTATGCAATTTGTCCTATGAAGCCACAATTGTGCTTATGTCTAAACTACACAAAGGCACAACAAAGAAAGAGAACTTCAGGCAAATCTCCCTTATGAATATCAATGCAAAAATGCTGAACAAAATTCTCACAAACTGAATCCAAAAACACATAAAAACAATAATTCATCATGATGAAGTAGGCTTTATCCTAGGAATGCAGAGATGGTTCAATATTTGGGAATCCATCAACGTAATCCACTATATAAATAACCTCAAAGGAAAAAAAAACACATGATCATCTCACAAGATGCTGAGAAAGCATTTGACACAATTCAATATCCCTTCATGGTAAAAGTCTTGGAAAGATCAGGGATTCAGGGCCCGTTCCAAAATATAGTAAAAGCAACATATATCAAACCAGTAGCCAACATCAAACTAAATAGAGACAAACTTGAAATAATCCCAGTAAAATCAGGGACTAGAAAAGGCTGTCCTCTCTCTCCCTACCTATTCAATATGGTACTGGAAGTCCTAGCCAGAGCAATTACAAAACAAAAGGAAATCAAAGGGATACAAATTCTAAATGAGGAAGTAATAATATCATTATTTGCAGAAGATATGATAGTATATTTAAGTGAACCCAAAGCATCCACCAGAGAGCTCTAAAACCTGATAAACAATTTCAGCAAATGGCTGGATGTAAAATTAATTTGAACAAATCAGTAGCCTCCCACTATTCAAAGTATACACTGTCTGAGAAAGAACTTAGCCAAACGACGCTCTTCCCAATAGTCACAAATAATATAAAATATGTTGGTTTGAATCTAACCAAGGCTCAAGGAAGGGAAAGATCTGTATTACAAGAACTTCAAGTCTCTGAAGAATGAAACTGAAGAAGATTTCAGAAGATAGAAATATCTCACATGTTCATGAATTGACAGAATTAATATAGTAAGAATGGCCATCTTGCCAAAATCGATCTACAGATTCAATGCAATCCCATCGAAATTCCAACTCAATTCATCAAAGTGACAGAAAGAGCAACTTGTAAATTTATTTGGAATAACAAAAAAAACCAGGATAGCAAAAACATTCTCAATAATAAAAGAACTTCTAGGGAATCACCTTGTCTGACCTAAAGCTGTACTACAGAGCAATGATGATAAAAACTGCATGGTATTGGTACAGAGACAGGCAAGAAGATGAAAGGAATAGAATTTAAGGCCCAGAAATAACACTAAAAATCTAAGTCACTTGAAAGACAGCAATTTCAACAAATGGTGCTGGTTCAACTGGAGGTCAGAATGTAGAAGAATACATATAGATCCATTCTTATCATTTTGTACAAATCTCAAGTCCAAGTGGATAAAGAAGCTTCACATAAAACTAGATACACTGAACTAATAGAAGAGAAGGTGGGGAAAAGCCTCTAATACCTAGGCACAGGGCAAAAGTTCCTGAATAGAACACCAACGGCTTATGCTCTAAGAGCAAGAATTGACAAATGGGAACTCATAAAATTGCAAACCTCCTGTAAAGCAAAGGATGCTGTTAATAGAACAAAATAGCAACCAACAGATTTGGAAAAGATCTTTACCAATCCTACTTTGGAAAGAGGGTGAATATCAAATATATACAAAGAACTTAAGAAATTAGACTCCAGATAAACAAATAACCCTATTAAAATAGGGGTACAAAGATAAACAAAGAATTCTCAACTTAGGAAACTGGAATGGCTACAAAACATCTAAAAATGTTCAGTATCCTTAGTCAGCCTGGAAATGCAAATCAAAGCAACCCTGAGATTCCACCTCACACCAGTCAGAATGTCTAAGATCAAAAACTCAGGTGAAAGCAGATGTTATGAGGATTTGAAGAAAGAAGAATATTCTTCCATTGTTGGTGGGATTGCAATCTGATACCACGACTCTGGAAACCAGTAAGCATTTCTAAGAATATTGGACATAGCATTACCTGAAAACACAACTATATCACTCCTGGACATATACCCAGAAGTTGCTACAACATATAACAAGGGCACATGCTCGACTATGTTTATAGCAGCCTTATTTACAATAGCCAGAAGCTGTAAGGAACCCAGATGTCCTTCAACAGAGGAATGAATACAGAAAATGAATACAGAGCTCTCTGACCAAAAGCTCTGAAATCTCTTCACCTGGCTAGCTAAGTTCCCATGGCAGATCACTGCCACACCAGCCACACCATTCCAAATTCCCATGGCTAGATGTGATATGCTTCTTGCCAATCCATGCTTTACTGCAGTATCTTTCTCTCTGGAACCTACCTCAGTTGCCATGTGAAGGAAGACACCACACAAAATTAGCTTAGAATCAACATGTAACACAATCACTGGGTGCAGTAACTAGCATCCTAATTTGTAACTTCTTCTAAGTGACAAACCCTCTGGTAGCAGATCCTGGGGGATCTGCCACCTGAACCAGGGGCCTTCCCTATCTACATTTTGTTTTCCATCCATGCAAAATCCCCTCTTCTGCTTTCCTTCTTCCTCTCTCCAACTCAGAATTTCCACCTACTTTCTCAACGAAATCTTAATCCTGGAAATCTTTATTCAGCTGGGACAGGTTTACCTGAAGTCACATGACTACATGATACCTCTCTTGGGGAAGTCGAATTAGCATCAAAAATCATAGAAACAGGATGAGGGGGAATGTGATAGGGTATTTTTAGGTGGGGAATAGGGAAAGGGGATAACATCTGAAATGTAAATAAAATATCCAATAAAAAATAACAGCAACAGGGCAATCCACAACAAATGAATTGGGGTTATAAGGGCCACACTGTCAGGGCGTGACTGGAAGGAGAGGAGGGAGGAGCAAAAATTAGAATATAATGTGACTAAAAAATAAATTATGAGGGAAAGAATGTAAATTTCCTGGAGGTGTCAATACCATCTCTGGTGCTTTATGTGGCTTTTTCCATTAATACATTGAGGAAATTCAGACCTTAAAAGAGTGGGATTTAGAAAATTAAAACTTCTGACACCCTTTCAGAGTGTAGATGGAATCATCCCTCTTATTGATAATCCTAACCTGATTCAAATGTACTAGTTATGGCAGGGAGGTCTCACACAAGCAGAGATTGTATCCTTTTAATTTCCTGTGTGTTCTTCCCTGGCAGCCACACATCAATTCTTTCCTCAAACTCTCACACTGAGGACAATCTTTTTATTACTCCCTATCAATACTGTGTACTAGCCAAGGGTCATTTATTACTACCACTGATTAGCCAGTACAGTGCCAAGACCACTAGAGTAACCTCCTAACATGACTTTGCAAAGTGTTCTTCTTCAAGTTTGAGTAAGATTGACGTGTGTGTGTGTAAGAGGCCTGGTATTTCTCCCTTTTTCCCACTTAAAAAAATACTATAATGGTCAGAAATATTCTTTTTTTATGGTGAAAAAAAGTGTATATTTAGAATTAGACATCTGGACTCAGTTTAGATAGTCCCAATCTTGTTAGCAATATCCAGAGCATCATAGTCAGGAGCCAAGTGGACATATGCCTTCTTCTCTCTGTCAGGCCTTATCAGAGTATTGACTTTGGCCACATCAGTGTCATAAAGTTTCTTCACGGCCTGTTTGATCTGGTGCTTGTTGGCCTTGACATCCACAATGAACACAAGTGTGTTGTTGTCCTCTATTTTCTTCATGGCTGACTCAGTGGTCAGTGGGAATTTGATGATAGCATAGTGGTCAAGCTTGTTTCTCCTTGGTGTACTTTTCCACGGATATTTTGGCTGCCTCTGGAGCCGCAGTGTCTTGGGCCGCCGGAAGGTGGGTGACGTTCAGATCTTCTTCCTTTTGTGGCTGTGGACGCCTTTCAGCACTGCCTTCTTAGCTTTCAAGGCCTTTGCTTTGGCTTCATCTTTGGGAGGGGCAGGAGCTTCCTTCTTCGCTTTCGGCTCCATCTTCGGTCAGAAATATTCTAAATTTTGATTATGAGAAATCATGTAACCATTTGCTTTTTCAAAAGTGATAAAAGTCCATATCAGTACAGCTAGATTTTGCTACATATAAATTATGCTTTGATAAACCTGACTTAAAGATTTAAGTTAAAGTGTTTTTCCACATTTATAATTAACTAACTTAGTTTTTACTTTATATCCATACTGAAGCTTCCCCTCCCTCCTGCCTCCTCTTTTCCCAGACCCTCTCTCCTCACTCCTCTCCATCTTTTCAGTCCTCCTTTTCTCCTCAAAAAATAGGAGACCTCTCATGGATATCAATATGCTGAGCATATCAAGTTGCAGTTGGAACTAGGTAAATCTCCTATTGTGGTCAGCCAAGTTACCCCACTTAGTGTGGGTCCCTGTTCCGGAGGATGTCCCAGGAAGATCTTCAGCCCAGCCTGGTGCAGAGGATCCAGGCCAAGGGTCCAGCATGAGCAGGGAGGAGAAGCTGCCTCCACTGCTGCCTCTGCCCACATCTCTGCTGTCACTACCCAGTTACTCCCAGATACTGCACCTGTCCCTTTTCACTGTGCCAGCCTGGGCCAGTAAGAAGCTGGCTAGCTAGCAAGATGGTGAGGGTCCTGAAGGCACTTCAGGAGAGCAGATCTCTTCCCAAGAGTTACAGCACATGCGACAGAAACTCTTGGAAACGGATGATTTTTGCACACCTTTACTTCTCCTGAATAGGGCCCTTATATACAGTTGTGGTGTGGGTTAGGGTCTGGAGGAGATAACCCCTATTGGCTTGGTCTGAGAGCTTGGAGGTACTACATCTACATGTGGCGAGAGCCTGAGACACTATTCTTACATGACTGATGGCCATAGACCTCTCTGTGAGAGGGGCCATGGAGGGCTAAAGCTGAGTGAAAGGAGCCAGGAGCCAGGAACAATGCCGAAAACTTTCCATCCCATTAGGGACCAGGGTTCAAGGCCTGTGCTTGACCAGGCACCCTGCTGCTTCTTACAGCACACCGCTCCACAAGTTAGGGGAAAGGGATCTGAGAACAGGCAGTAGAGTCAGACAACCCCTCTTCCTGTTGTTAGGAGTCTCACATTAGGGCCGAAATATGCAACTGTTACATATGTGCAGAGGGTCTAGGTCTGTCCCATGGATGTTCTCTGTTTGTCAATTCAGTTTCTGTGGGCCCCAGTAGGTCCAGGTTAGTTGATTCTCTTGGTGTAGGTTTTGTTGGGTTGTCTTTGGCTCCTTCAATCCTTTGTCCTTGTCTACCACAGGATTCCCCAAGCTCCAACTAACGTTTGGCTGTGTGTCTCTACATCAGTTCCCATTGGTTGCTACATAAAGACTGTCAGACAACAGTTATGTGAAAAACCTGTCTGGAAGTAGAGTAGAATATCATTAATTTTGTCAATGGTGGGCTCTATTGCTCTCATCCCCTGGGTCTCAACCTGGGCCAGTCATTGGTTAGCCTTTCCCTCAATTTCTGGTCCATTCTTATCCTACATATCTTACAAGCAGGACAAATTTTGTGGGTTAAAGTTCTTGTATCTGAGTTGATGTTCTAATCACTCAATTTTAAGTGTTTTCTTGATACTAGAGATGGCTATTTCATGTTCCATCTATGTATGGTGATAGTGAAAGTTTGAATATGCTAGGCCCAAAGTCCCCAAATCCACATTCTTCCACACACACAAAAAAAGGCATGATGAGGATGATGAGGCCTATTGCTTCAATACCCTAGTTCCTGGTGCCAATTTCTGTCTTAGTTAAGGTTTCCATTGCTATGAACAGATACCATGACCAAGATAACTCATAAATGACATTTAATTGAGACTGGCTTATGGTTTCAAAGGTTTAGTACGTTGTCATCATTTTGGGAAGCATGGCATTCTGCAGGCATACCTGCTGCTGAAGGAAGAACTGAGTTCTTCATCTTGATGTGAACACAGCCAGGAGAAGACTGCCTTCCATGCAACTAGGAGGGGACTTTCAAAACCACCCTCACAGTGACACTTCCTCCAAAATGGCCACACCTACTCCAACAAGGTCACATCTCCTAAGAGTGCCACTCCTTGGGCCCAGCATATTGAAACCACCACAGTGATTGAAAGTTTTACCGGGTATAGTAGTCTGGAATGGCACCTGTTATCTCTTAGACTCTCCGGCACATTTGTCCTTGACCTTCTGTCTCTTAGAGTCTCTTTTGACAAGTAAGGTGTAATTATAATAGGTCTGCCTTTATATGTTTACAAGGACTAGACTCATCTTGGAGAGGGGGTCCTGAGGAATGGATGTTCAGGAGTGGCAAAGAAAATGACTCAATGTCAATAATGTGTGCAAGCTGACAGCCTAGTCTTTTGTCTGAGATGACTCTCCAGATAGATATCTAGATAGCTCAGCTCTTGCAGTACAAAGCCTAAGCTTTATTTGCATATGGATTAAATCATCCACCCTAGCTTCCATTTTGATATCACCATGAATCAGCATGTTATTAACTTAGCACCTTGAGTTTTAGAAAAGACTGCAAGTACATTTTTATAACATGGAAATTGAACTCAGAGATCTGCCTGCTTTTGTAAGCATAAACAATACATTTAGCTGGCTGGGATATAGCTCTGAGATCACCTTTCCCACCAGGCCTGGACCTAAATTTGCTCTGTCCCAGACTGACTTAAACTCAGAAATCTACCTGCATTTGTTTCTTTCTAACAAGATAGCTCATTAGTACAGTTGACTTTGTTTTTTTTCAGGTCCATGAAGCCCATCATACAAAACATGTTGCATCCTTTTATTTTGCATCATTGAGAAAATATATATATATTGAACTGATGTTTTTAGATATTTTCCACACCCTTCAGGACTTTCCTGAAGGTCATAGCATTCACCACCTTGCACACAAACACCAGACATACTCTTGCCTCCAAAACTCATGTTATTTTTAATTATCATGGAGTCATTACCCAAGGCAGGAAAAATATTTCCTTAAGGAAGAACATAAAATAAATTATGTACACTTTTATATACAAAGGAGCCTTATGCATATAACAAGCATCAATACTCATGGAGATCTTTGCCCTACTGGCTCTGATCCATGGTTGGGACCATGTCTCACTGTCCCTTCCGTGGCCATTCAGGACTCAACACATGTTACTTGGTCCTATTACCTTTTAGTTTTTAATATTGTTCCTTTGTTCTGTATGAATTAAAGTTTTGATTGTTATGTCATATGGGCCTGTCTTTTCTGCTCCAATCTATTTAGTGTTCTGTGTGATTTTGTAAATTTATAGGCATCTCCTTCTTTGAGTTAGTAGAATATTTGTCTATGACTTTATTGAAAACATTTTTTGAGCTTTTTAGATGCCTTTCTTCTCTTTCCTATATTCTAGGATTGTTAAGATTGGTCTTTTAATGCTGTCCCAGATTTCCTAAATATTTTGTGTCAGGGTTATTTTTTAGATTTGACATTTTTTTGACCAATGTGTATCTACATCTTTTTCCCTAACATCAACCCCTAAGATTCTCTCTTTCATATCTTGTATTCTGTTAATGAAGTTCAGCTCTTTAGTTCCTGATCAAATTCCTAAATTTTTCATTCCAGAATTCCTTAAGTCTCTCTTTTATTTATTTTGTGTCAAGTTTCAGGTCTTGATCAATTTTATTCTCTCTCTCTCTCTCTCTCTCTCTCTCTCTCTCTCTCTCTCTCTGTGTGTATGTGTGTGTGTGTGTGTGTGTGTGTGTGTATGTGTGTGTGTTTGTGGGGTGCTGGGCTGGGAGAAGCAGCTGGGTACCTGGTTGACCAAGTCTTGAACCTTGGACCATTATCTAGACGGCAGGTGTTCAGCTTTTGCCCCCAGGCCCTGGTTCTTTTCATTCAGCTTCGGCCCTCCACAGCCCCTCCCAAACAGAGGTTTATGACCATCAGTCACAAGGAACAGTGCCTCAGGTTCTCCTACATGTAGCTGAAGTATCTCCAAGCTCTCAGTAGGCGTTATCTGCTTCCAGTCCCTAATCCATCCTGAAATTGTATATAAGGACTCTATTCTGGAGAAGTAAATGTGTGTTCAAGAGTCATCCTGGTGTCTGTGAGTTTCTGTTGCAAGAGCTGTAACACTAGAGCTGTAACACTTGGGGAGAGATCTGCTCTCCCAGAACCTTCCTGGGGCACCAAGGTGCTTCCTTGCCAGCTAGCCAGCTTCCAATCGGCCCAGCCCAGGCCAGCTCAGCTCTGAGAGACAGGTGCAGCACCTGGGAGTGACCGAGCAGCAACAGCAGAGACTCTGGCAGAGGCAGCAGTGGGGGCAGCCAATCTCTCCTCCCTGCTCGCACTCTGTACCCTTTGGCCCAGACCTCTCACACCAGTCCTGGAAAGAGACCAATGGACTGTGGAGAAGCAGGCAGAGGCAGTGACAGAGATGGTAGCAGACCCTCTCTGCTCTCACTCTGTCCTCAGCCAGGAGATCATCGTGGGACACCTTCCATGACTGGGGACACACGTGTGTGTGTGTGTGTGTGTGTGTGTGTGTGTGTGTGTGTGTGTGTGATCTGTCTGTCTGTCTGTCTGTCTTTCTATGTGTGTGCTGCAGCAATTCTGGAATATTAAGGGCCTGCTGTGGTGTAATATCTGGGCGCAAATGGAGCTGCTTGGTGGACTTGGCGACTGGGGAAAAGCAACCAATGAGAAAAGGAAGCTTAGAAGAGTAAGATTTGTTCTATGCACAATAGATGGGATAGGGCAGAAAAAGCTTTCCAAACTGCTCTGTTGCAGAATTTGAAATCTAGCCAATTAAGATTCTAACTTGTGAAAAGGAATTAAAGAAAAATGTAGGTCCAGGTATAATAGTACATACCTTTAATCCCAACATTCAGAAAGTAGGGACATGCCAATATCTAAATTCAAGGCCAGCCTGGACTACAGAACAATGTAGTAGGCAGAGAAGATAACCACCAAAACCAGAAAGCTTGTGAGGAAGTAATTGAATAACAGCTATATTCCACCCACAGTAAATAGTAGAACTTGACAGCATTGGCCATATGTTGCTGGTTTTAGAATCAATGATAGAAGAAAGAAGTTATGGAATCTTCTTTGTGACCAAGGAAAGTTGCTAAGGCTGGGTGTGTGGCAGGGATGACTCTGCATAGAGGCTTATAAAGGTCTCACCCCAAGAGGTGAGATTTGCCAGATTCTCAGGGTACCTGCTAAGGACAGATTACACTGCAGAGTGAAACTATCCCAAGAGAAAAAAAATGTACTACAGTTAACAAAGTTGAAAGGAGTTGAGACCTGAAGAATATTTTGAGATTGGACATGGAGGTCCAGAGTTTGGAGTTTGCCCAATTACTTTTTGGTCTTGCTTTGGTCCAGTATATCCCCACTATTTTCCCTTTTCTCTACTTTAGGATGGTAATGTATATCTTGTGCCATTAAACTTTGGAAGTATGTGATCTACTTTTTGAGTTTAATTTAACAGGAGTTTAATTTAACAGTTAAGGGATTGCATGAATCTCAAAAGAATGTTGAACTTTAAAATACTGTTGAGACTGTAGTAGACTATGGGTAGCTTTAAAGTTAGACCAAGTGCACTTTGCATTATGTTGTTCCCATAGGCCTATGGGGCAGAAGGTGGAATGTGGTAGTTTGAATAGGAATGTCCCACATTGTCTTATGTCCTTGAAAGCTTGACATATACTTAGTGGCAGTATTAGGAGGTATCGTCTTTTTGAAGAATATGTGGTGTGGTAGTAGGGCTCTCAGAATCTTCAGAAGCACCATGTCACTTGCTTTCTTCATGTAAGCCAACCTCTATTAAATGTTTCTTTTTTTATAAGTGTTACCATGGTAGCAGGGCAGTGGTGGTTCACACCTTTAATCCCAGCACTTGGGAGGCAGAGACAGCCAGATTTCTGAGTGCGAGGCTACCCTGGTCTACAAAGTGAGTTTTAGGACAGCCAGGGCTACACAGAGAAACCCTGTCTAGAAAAAATAAAGAGCTATCATGGTCATGGTTTCTCTACACAAAAATAAAACTATAACTAAGACAATCAGGAAGCCTCTTTTCTGAACTTAGCAATAAAATACTCCAAGTTTATTTATTTATTTATTTATTTATTTATTTATTTATTTAAAATGCTTCTAAAGAAAATTCTTTCATGCCACTGATGTAAAAATGAACAGTTTCATAGATGCTCATTGCAGAAACACAAACCGTTTAAAAATACTAAGTAGGCAATTTGTTAAATCTCTACAAGAAAATGATGCGTGGTAAATAGTAAAGAGTTCAAGTTAGTGTTTCTGATGCTTTAGTGGTTCTGTTTAACACTCCAAAATTATCATGTGAGTAGCTCTAAGCAATCATACCATAAAGACTTTGAGAAAGAAAGGAGATTTGATTCCAGACTCCCCCAGACACCACCACTCACTCTACAATGCTTATCTCTTCATTTATTCTCCCTTGATATACATACACACACACACACACACACACACACACACACGCATATGCAGATTCAAGAATTAAAAGAAGAATCTTCATCCTGAGAATCTAGAAGAGTCTAGTGTGTTATTGTAACAATAGCTGGAGTTAATGGAATCTGAATGGTGGAAATGAATTGCCAAGGAAGAAAACGTTAAGTTATACTACCATGTACAGCATTCATTCATTTCTGATGCTATGATAAAATACTATGACTAACAGCACACTAGAGGAGACAGTAGTTTATTGTAAATTATTGTAACTTTGGAAATGGATGTAGTCCAACATGAGGAAAAATCATAGCATCAGCAGGTGCAGGAGCCTAGTAAGAAAGTAAGAATGCACAGAGATCACATTGTATCTACACACAGGAAGCAGAGACAAGAAATAGGAAGTAGGCTCACATTATAAAACTTCAAATTTTGTCCCCAGTGAAATGTTTTCTCAAGCAAGACTCCACTCTCTAAATATTCCATAGCCTCTTCAAAGGGGTCACCAGTTGGGGACCAAATTTTTCAATACAAGAGTCTATGGGTGACTTTTCTCATTCACACCATATTCTGCCCCTGACCAGCCTAGGCTCGTGGCCATCTCATAACATAAAAATACATTCATCCCAACTTCAAAGTATCCATAGTCCTTAATAATCTTTCAAATGTTCCAATACATCTCTGAGATAAAAGATTTACCAATTCTAAACCTGGTTAATGCATGTTCTATTAGAGCTGAAATGCCACAAAACTTAATAAGGATGTAAACTTACTGTAGGTAATTATACAACATGTATTTATTTTGAGTGTAGTACATGCTTTTATTGCCACTGTTGAGAGGTAGAACTAGAAGGATCAAGAATTCAGGACTGTCCTCAGCTACTTGAAGAAATCTTCTGGCCTCCATGAGACCCAGTCTCAAAAAACAAATGAATATTAAAACATGGAATGATATTTTGCATGAAATGATTTTTAAAGCATATATACAGTAACAGAAAGGTGTGCATTATAGTATCATTTGATTTCAATTTTCTTGTGTCTGTTGAGATGTGCTTTGTGACTGAGTATATGATCAATTTTTACGAAACTTCTCTAATAAGATGAGAAAACAATACATTCTTTCATTGTTGGGTAAAATGTTCTGCAGTTATCTGTTAGGTCTTTTTGATTTATAACATCTGTTTGTTTCAATATTTCTCTGTTTAGTTTTTGTCTAGATAACCTGCCCATTGGTAAGAGTGAAATGATAAAGTCTTCCACTATTAGTATGTGGGGTTTGATGAGTATTAGTAATGTTTCTTTTATAAATGTGGGACTCATGCATTTGGGGAATGCATATTCAGAATTGAGAAATCATCTTAGTGAATTTTTTCTTTAATGAGTATAATGAGTCTTTCCCAATCTTTGGATTCATTTCATTTGGAAGTCTACTTTATTAGATATTACCATCATTGCTCCAGCTTGTTTCTTGGGTACATTTGCTTGAAAAACGATTTCCTAGCATTTTATTCTGAGATAATAGCTATCTTTGTTTCTGAAGTGTGTTTCTTGTGAGTAGCAGAATGATGGAACCTTTTTCCCGCATCCATTCTGTTAGCCTGTGAATTTGTATTGGGGAGTGACTTTATTGATGTTGAGAGATATTAATTACCAATAATTGTTAATTCATGTTGCAATAAATTTCCCCAAATAAGCCCATGTAGAAAACACACAACTTAATTATTATATTTATAATCTGTATGCTTAGATTGGGCAGGTCTACTGCTACTAATTTATTCCCTACCTATGAGATCACTGGTTCCTTACAGCTTTTCGAGGTCATGTGGTTCTGCTCCAACTTCCTCCTATCTCTTCTCTCTCTATCCTTCTTCTCCATCATCCTCTACCCTTCTTACACCCTCTAAAACCTCCAGCCCCACATTTCCCATCTACTACCCAATCACGTGCTCTACCATTTACTTGACCAGTTAGAATGTGGAGAAGATTCACTTGAAATCACCTCAGTATGCGATCTACTAATCAATGAGGTAGTCACTCTTGAGGAAGCAGAACTAACCTCAGAATACAAACAGCACTAAGGCTACCTACCCACAATATTTTTCCCATTTTGTCCAATTAAAAGGCTCTTTTCACTCAGATATAAATTGAGCACAATCATTATGATTATGGAAATTATAAAGCATAAGATACACTTAACACTCAGTCCATAATATTTGTCAATTTAAATAAAGCACTCTACCATCTATCCTAACTTAAAGAGCTTACAAATTTATTACTGAATTG
>NW_021620318.1:47293-47357 GCF_004785775.1 Grammomys surdaster
TTTTTTGGGATAGCAGGCCACCATCCAAACCCACTGCCATGCCAATAAATCTGTATGTCTTCAG
>NW_021620318.1:47367-47680 GCF_004785775.1 Grammomys surdaster
GCAAGCCTGGGAACCTAAAATCCCACCTATATCTCTCCTCCCAAGCAATTAACTGTGAGCATCTTTATTTATTAATTGGAATTAACTAGGGGCAGGTTCCCAGAAGCTATGTGTTTACTCCAAATCTTGACATTAGGATAAAAGCAGCATTAGGCTAACATACTACAAATATGTGTCTATTTTCACTCTTCTAAATGTAGATATACAGTTAGAACAGCACCAAGTGTTGAAAATGGTTTCTTGTTTTCATTTTATTGTTTTGGCTTCTTTGTCCAAAACCAAGTGTCCATAAGCATATGAGCTTATTTCTGGG
>NW_021620318.1:47690-50032 GCF_004785775.1 Grammomys surdaster
TTTTGTGTGCTGCATATAAAATTCAACACTTTATATGGCTTATGTGTATCAGAATCACTGGTAATTACCATCGAATTTAAAATATGGTATTCATAAAGAAGCTTTGTGCTTTAATTTCAGCTCTGTCATTTTGTAAGTATTTACCATGAGTAAAATTTTTCTTTTAAGATTCCTTCAATCTATATAGTACTTTTATTAAAATACCAGTCCTGGTCCTGAGAAAAATTATAAAACATTATCTTTAGTACATGTGACCAGAGACACAGGACATAATAACTATCCTGTTGATCAAGAAAGGGAAAATGGGTTCCTTCTGATGTTTTCCACAGGTTTTACATATGGTGAGATGTTCTGGCCTCAGAAAAAAATGTGCATTAGCATGTGACCGAAGGCAAATCCTTGGAACATGTCTCACTCACTATGTACATGTTTGCCATCATTTCAGTAATTTCATGAATATTCAGGGACATATCTGCCTTGTCTTCATGAAAAGTTATGACCACAGTAAAGAGAGTTAGGGGAATATTTTTAAACAAAGCAGGAAAAAGATAAATAATTCAAGGATGTGCTAACACTTAGCCACAAATATCATTCTATAAATAAGGGGTATGGGAAAGGATCTTTCTTTCCTGGAAATGTATATGTACTGGATTAAGATAGTTCTTATTTGAAATTGTGCTATGATGGAAAAATCATAATAAAAAATCATGCATTTCTATCCCAAATTAGTTTCCAAATGTAAAACCAATTCTCTAGTGTTAATTTGGTGCAATGTTTAAAAAGAAAATAAATTTTGTCTTCTGAGTTGCTATTTCCTAGTTTTCAATACATATGGCATAAGTTCTGTAACTGCACAAAGTCAATGATTCAAAAGAATTGAGAGTTATCACTTTACTATTTTATGTCTTAAAGAGAAAAAATAGAGATTAAACATAAAATATCAAAGTCGAAAAGTTTTCAGACTGGCTGTCATGTTACTAAAACCAAAAGCTCTCCAAAAGTCAACACTTTGAGAATGACACCATAGAACATTCTAAGGCAGATGTTTCTAATGGGTGGAATTATTCTATGAAATTTAGGACAAGGGGAATTCACTGTGGAGGAAGTGTATGTGAACAGACAAGGTAGGGAGAGCAGAAAGAGAGAGAGAGTATAAAGTCAGAGGCAAGGTTGGCTCCTGTGTGTGCCATCTGTAGGCAACTGGAAGTCATGAGCCATCTTGTGTTCTGAGTGTTGTTAGCTGTTTACATGTATGGACTGAGTGCAGGTGAGGTGAAAAAGAGGGAGTGAGCGTTGTAGGAGGAGAGTCCAGAGCAAATGAGGATTGAGGACAGGTAGAGATCAACTCTTTTTCTCTCTGATAGCTTTTCAATCAAGTAAATCAAGATCAGAGAGACATCTGTTCTACTGGTGTACTTTGCTTCCTTTGTTGACACTGAACAGGTGACTTTACCTATGAAGCAAACCTGGTCTCAGAATTCATATGGCAACAAAATCTTTCATGAAAGAGGAGGGATATAATTAATCAATTTAGAAACTTCTCAAGATCTGTTGTTAACAAAGCAAGGTCTAAAATAATGTATGGACTCAGCTAGTCTTTCCATTAGGATAATATATTAATGCCTTTTAGCTGGCTGTTCACTGACAGTCTCTGTAATTTTCAAGCACACATGACATTCTCAAGTGCTTTTACATTGTCTTGTTGTAACTGTCTGAGCAAGTTCTCCGAGGTTATTATTCTGTTCTCATTCATAGAAAATAACCAGGCTTCCTGGATTCTTTGGATTAGGTCTATGATTACCATGTAAAATAATGTTTTTTGTTAGCTACATAGTTTCTCTAATGTGAATTTGTTTATTGTGAGATAAAATTATGAAGCACTTAAATATCATAAGCTATTTTATATACAAGTATTATGAAGTATAAATTTAGTTATATAATATGACAAATATCTGTTACTTTCAACATAAGCTCATGAAGGTTATCTTTTTCTCTATATACTCACTATGGATTTTTCATACAGCTTCAGTTTTGTCTGCTCTTCCACCACTAGCCTCCTGTGTTCCTCTCTTCTCTCCAGTAAATTTCCTTCCTCTCCTCAGTTGACATCTTTACGATTTAATATCACATATAACCTGGGTGATGATTAAGTATCCTTATCAACTTGACAGGATCTACTCTCATATAGAAGACAGACTTATTATAGATGAATCTGTGATGACTTATCTCGATTGCATAAGTCTCTAGGCACAATTGTGAAAACTTATCTTGATTAGATTAATTGAAACAGAAGGAAAAAACCTTAAGGTACATGGAACCAATTTCTTGACTTCAGTTATGGA
>NW_021620319.1:0-524 GCF_004785775.1 Grammomys surdaster
TCAGTCTTCTCTCTCAGTCCTCCATTAGAAACCTTATGCTCAGTTTAATGGTTAGCAGTGAGCATCTGCCTTGGTATATGTCAGGCTCTGGCAGAACTCTAAGGAGATAGCTATATCAGGCTCCTGTCAGATTGCACTTCCTGGCATCCACATCAGTGTCTACCTTCGGTGACTTCACATGGGATGGATACCCAGGTGGAACAGTCTCCAGATGATCCTTACTTCAGTTTCTGTCCCACAGTTCATCTCCGTATTTGCTCCCGAGAGTATTTTGTTACTCCTTCTAAGCAGGACCAAAGAATCCACACTTTGTTCTTCCTTCTTCATGAACTTCATGTGGTCTAGAAAATATCGTTCTGAGTGCGGTATCCCAATCACAAAAGAACACACGTGGTATGCAATTTCTGATAATTGGATATTAGCCAAAAAGCTCACAATGCCAAAGATACATATCACCTGATTTTTTTTTATCTTAAATTCTCACAAACCAAATCCAAGAACTCTACAAAGCAATCATCCAACAT
>NW_021620319.1:534-2518 GCF_004785775.1 Grammomys surdaster
AGAGCAATTTGAAAATTCATTTGGAATAACAAAATCTCAGGATAGCTAAACTATTCTCAACAATAAAAGAATTTCTGAGGACTCACCATCCCTGACCTGAAGCTTCACTACAGAGCAATAGTGATAAAAACTGTATTGTACTGGTAGAGAGATAGGCAGGAAGATCAATAGAATAGAATTGAAAACCCAGAAATGAACCCACACATGTATGGTTACTTCATCTTTGACCAAAGAGCTAAAACTGTCCAGTGGAAAAAAGACAGCATTTTCAACAAATGGTGCTGGTTCAACTGGAGGACAACATGTAGAAGAATGAAAATCGATTCATTCTTATCTCCTTGTATAAAGCTCAAGTCCAAGTAGATAAAGGACCTTCACATAAAACCAGATACACTGAAACTAATAGAAGAGAAGGTGGGGAAGAGCATTGAATACTTGGGCACAGGGGAAAAGTTCCTGAACACAAGACTAATGGCTATGCTCCAAGATCAATAATTGACAAATGGGACTTCATAAAATTGCAAAACTTCTGTAAAGCAAAGGACACTGTCAATAGGACAAATCAGCAAGCAACAGATTGGGAAAAGATCTTTATCAGTCTTATAACCAATAGAGGGCTAATATCCAATATATTCAAAGAACTCAAGAAATTAGACTCCAGACAATCAAATAACCCTATTAAAAATGGGATGCAGAGCTAAACAAAGTCTCAACTGAGGAACTTGAATGGTCAAGAAGCACCTAAAGAAATATTCAACAACCATAGTCATTAGGGAAATGCAAATCAAACAACCCTTTAATTCCACCTCACACCAGTCAGAATGGCTAAGATCAGAAACTAAACTTATTCTTAAATGAAGTATTATAGAGCCATAATGTTACAGTGGTGGAAATCTTTATCATTGATGCAAAACCAGAGTTATAAATAATTGCATTGGTACAGAATTTACATATTGATAAATATTTAAGATTTTCATTAGGATGAATTTTCACATTGATAAAAAATTAATATTGTTACTCTTATATAGGCATTGTGCCAATAAAACTCATTTAAGAACATAAGGCTTAGACACACTCCTTCTAATAGCTGCTGTTACAAACTGTTTAGGATGATTAAAAAATGCAACTTAATTGCCAGATAGTAAACTCATGTTTGTATTAGATTCTAATATAATCATAATAAAGTGTTATCAATATTATTGAAATATAAATAGTTAAGAGTATTCTAGTGTTAACAGTTCAGATATACTTTTTATAGATAGTCTTCAAAAGCATGAGAAATTCAGAGAATATTGGATTTACAGTCACTCCATTATCAGATTTTTGACAAAGAGACCTGCTTGTCCCTGACAGTATGCTTTTTATGATTCAAAGAAGATATCAGTCATTATAACCTACATATAGAGTTGCTCCATTTGTGGCTTCACAGGGCAAGAAATGCCCTAAGTCATCTACAGACAAAAAATACATTCTAGTAGATGATACAAGCTAAGGGATTGTCGACAGCTTAGCTCTGCCGAGATAGAGTAAGCTAGTCTTTTTGTAATTCCTTCTTCCCTAAAGGTCTTTCAGATGATTCTGGCCCTTAAGGCTGAAGACAGATGCTGCAATGATTTGAAGAATAGGGGAATATGCCAGAAGTAAGTTGTATCTACCACATATTTAGGTTTTGTTAGTTACGTTTTGTTCTTTGTCTATATTCAGATAATGCTTAATTTGTTTTGAGATTTCTGGTAGTGTTGAAGAATAGTTATAACCTCATAATCAAACATAAGCTGTTTAGTATTTAGGAAGATCATGTAGATTTGAAAGGATGGTTTTCAGATCGTAATGCATGTTAAAAAAAAATATAAATCAGGTATAGGAATGTAAACTCTTTAAGTTAGGATAGTTCTTAGAGTAATGTACCTTAATTGACAGAATTAATACTCTAGACATTATTAGTGTATATCATACTTTACATTTTGCATAACTGTTATGACTA
>NW_021620319.1:2528-2761 GCF_004785775.1 Grammomys surdaster
TGGTCAAGATATGTCTTTGGCTGTTTCCACATTTCTGGTCACCTTGTCCCTAGAGGGGCTTGATATTTTTATTATGGCTATTCTCAGCAAGCTCAGCAAGCTGACCTGCGGTCTTTGCCAAGTTGTTTTTAATTTTTACTCTTACACTAGTAACCTTTAGTCCTTCGTTTAACTTAATTAGCACAAAAAAAGAGAAACATGCTTCACACTGTGTAATTGTGGACAACAACTGC
>NW_021620320.1:0-2994 GCF_004785775.1 Grammomys surdaster
GACTACAAAAACAGCGCATAACTCCAGAAAACCTTATTTTGAAAAAATAGCAGCAGAGCCATAACTGCAAAACACTTCAGAGAATAGATGAATAGATGCCAGGTGACTGTGAGCAGCCATGGGAACTGTATGGAAACCCTGTAGTGGACCCTACACAACAGTGCAGCGAAGGCTCTGATTATTCCTACAGCTCAGAAACCTCTCTGGGTTCAATTTGTCAAATTTTAAGCCTGCTGATAATCAAAGAAACCTTCACACAGGGGACACATTTGGACTACAGACATCCTGTAATCAGAAGGACTGTGGTGCATGAAAATCTACCCACCAGTAGCAGCTTATCTCTAAATGTGTTATGCCTGAATGAAAATAAAGTGGAAAGGCAGTGGCAAGAGGGCACACTGACATCCACAGTAAAGTTTCTCCCTGTTAGATGTGGGTCTTCATAGGAACATTTGTGGAGAGGTAGAAGGAACAATATACTCAAAACATACTACAGAGTTCAGAAGGAAAGAATGAGGGACAATCCCCAAAATAATTCGGAAGGAGATACTGTTTCCTAAAGAGACATTGCTGCTGAATGATACACCCCAATACTTTGAGGTGTTCTTTCTCTGGCTGTTGCTGAAAGGCCAGTCAGAAGCCCAGTGTTCAACCTGGGTTTGTGTCAGCTTAACACAAGCTGGAGGTATCACAGAAAAAGGAGCTTCAGTTGAAAAAATCCTTCCATGAGATCCAGCTAGAAGATATTTTATCAATTAGTGAACAATTGAGTGTAGGGCCTCTTGTGGTTAGTACCATCCATGGGCTGATAGTCTTGGGTTCTATAAGAAAACAAGCCGACCATGCCAGGGGTAGCAAGCCAGTAGCAGCCCTCCATAGTCTCTGCATCAGCTCCTGCATCCTGATTTCCTTTGGTGATGAACAGCAATGTGGAAAGTGTAAGCTGAATAAAACCTTTCCTCCCCAACATGCTTCTTGGTCATGTTGTTTGTCCCTGTGACAACCTGACCAAATTTTGGGGAGGACTGAGTAAGGACTTTAGAACTTTGGCTAGAAGAGCCATCTGGTGTTAAGAGTTCCGTAGGATGTTCTATAGGGACTTGGAAGATAATGTTGAGATCAGTGCAGAAGATGGAGTCCTGACTTGCAAAATTTCAGAGGGAAAATTAAAGACCCTTCTCAGGGCCATTACTGTTTTGATTGTGCAGATTCTGTGGTTCTGGTTACCTGGGGCTGTAAAATCAGCTCTGATTAACAAGATAGCAAAAGTACTAAAACAAAACTTTGCATTACTGGGACTATTGATGCAGGTTAGCTGGAGCTAAGAAATTAGCAGTGATTGAGAAGAGACCTGCATCAATGAGGTGAAATCTGGGAAGTGTTTTCTGAGATCACAGAGGCTGTGTTCCAAGATAGCCAATGTTGTACCTTGTGCTGTTGCTCGACTTGGTAATGTTTAAGAGTCACCCAGGAGCTACTGGTTTTTAAGGCATGAAGGGATCATGAAGAGCAGCTGAGGTTGGCACTGTGAGAGGCCACAGAAAGTCAGTGGGAAAGAAGGTGCAGCCTCAGTTGCAATTGATGACACAGGACTAAAGGGTTCATGCAAAGGAGTTGAGGGTTTCCACCGTAAAGAGAGCCTATGAGAGGCTACTGTTGAAACCTAGTTACAGCAGAACACTGCAGTGTGTTGAAGATGACAGTACCATGAGATGACCACCAGGAACAGTAGCAGTGGGGTACATGCAGATCGATCCTAGAATACAAGGTGTGTCATACAATGGGAAATGCTGGAAATGTGACCCAAACCCTTGGAGGAGCCAAGAAGACAGTGACTAGAATAAACAGACAGGGAATAGCTGGAACTTGACTTTGCTTTTGATTGTCAATGTGCCCTGATATTTTTCCGTCTTGAAGGAAGAAAATATTTTACTGGAGCTCATAGGTAAGAGATTTTTAATTATAAAAACACTTTGAATTCTAAACGTAACTGGATATTATAAAGAGATTGCAATTAAAATATGTAAGAATTTGCAAAGGCTATGGGATTTGTAAAGTTATAAAAATCTTGGAAATAAATAAAAAAATAAGGGTTGAGGCTTAATAATAATGTGTTTGTGTGTCAAGATGCCAAGGGTTCAGTTGTACTGTCTGGTTTTGTGTCACTCTGACCCAAGCTGGAGTTATCACAGAAAAAACCTACAGCTGAGGAAATCACTTCATCAGACACAGCTGTAAGGCATTTTCTCAATTATTAATCAAGGAGGGAGTGCCCATTGTAGGTGGTACCATTCCTGGACCAGTAGTTTTTTGTTTCTACAAGAAAACAAGCTGAGTAAGCCAGGGGAAGCAAGACAGTTAGTAACATCCCTCTATAGCCTCTGCACCAGCTCCTGCTTCCTGACTGGCTTGAGTTCCAGTCCTAACCTCCTATGGTGATGACCACCAACCTGGAAGTGTAAGCTGAAGAAATCCTTTCCTCCTCAAATTGCTTCTTGATCATGATGTTTTGCAGGAATAGAAACCCTGACTAAGACAGCCAGGAAGCCTGAAAGACAGACATTCAGATGCAGGGGATCCACTTGCCTCCAGCCTATCGTCCTGGTCCAAGACCCTACCTCATCTGGCGTTCAGTGAAGTGATGCTGCAGCTTTTCTGCCAAGTCCTTTTGCTGGATGACCAGATCCCTGTGTCTTAGCAGGCATTTCAGCCTTTCCTCCAGTCTTTCCAGATTGTGATTTTAGTGAATAGTTGTATACTCAGAAGCACATACACACATATCCACACAAACACAGTACATTGATTCCCATGTTTACATTGTCAGGTAATACTAATGTAAGAAGAGATTGCTATGTTTTGAGCTTTAGTAAAGTTTCTTCTATGAGTATGATTGCCATTGCATTTGAGGCATAGAAATTCAGAATTGAGACTTTTCCTGGATTTTTTCTTTGATGAATATCAGGTATCCTTTCTCATCTCACTTGATAGCTTTTG
>NW_021620321.1:0-4069 GCF_004785775.1 Grammomys surdaster
TCCTTCTAAACAATTGTTCATGCAGGGTAAATTGTAATTACCCTGTATATAATTAGCTATCAACTCAACAGTTAGAACTACTTCATAGCCTTTTAAAGAATAATGCAAATAAAATTTTTTGAATGGGGATCTTATAGATATTTATGTCACTCTCAAAGAAGGAAAGATGCAGAATACACTTGTGAACAACTTGCCTAAGGTTACCTTACCTATCATGTTTAAAGGATCATAACATGGCCTGTAATCAATGAAGAAGAATAGGGGAGTGGGGAAGAGAAAGAAAACTTAACAGCACACCTAACACAATTACCCTGGAATCAAGGATTGAAGAACCTAGTGCATGGTTACTAAATGCAGTTCCATTTTCCTTTAACTTCAGACCTTAAACAGTTTTTATGGCTTGTTTTTAACTCAGTTCTGTTTGGAGAAGGAGTCTTTAATAATCCATTTCAAAATGAAATGAATGGATTTCAGAAATCTCTAAACCTCAGAAAAAAAGAAGATTACCAAGACATCCTAAAATGGAACCTCTCTTGTTTTTGTGAACAACTTTGGGCTTTATCTTTCAAGTAGTTGATGATTAGGAAGGAGAAAAACCACATATAGGAAAGCATTTGAACACCTCATAAGTCATTTTTTTTTAAAATTAAGACTTACATTTCTGCTTTCATGATGCTATAAGTTATAACATTTTAGAAATCTTTTCAGCATTCATCAAGGACTTCAGTTGTTGCCAGTGAAATCCCTCCCCTTCCATCTTGTAATGATTGCAAGGAATTAGCCTGCTCTCTAATGTTGGCTTTCTACAAGCCTGGGGATTTGTTTTTAATCTTTCAAGCTGTGCCCCGATTCATGCTCCACTACTCAACAGATAGAGTTCTAGAAGGTCTTGAAGTGGCAATCTTAAGTATTGTCAAGGGGCTAAGGCTGTAGCTCAGTGGTAACATGTTCATCGAGCATGTGTAAGGCTCTTGCTTCCAACATTTCCAGCTCTCAATACCCTTCAAGTGATGCTGAAGAGCTCTAGCTCCAGCTTCCTCAACTGTGACATGATGTAACAGCACAAACACCTACTGGCTGGGGAACTTCGAGCTAGACAGCTTAACTCCTCAGCCTTATCTTTCTTTTCTTTTTCTTTTTTTCTTTTTTCTTTTTTTTTTTTTTTTTTGTTTTGGTTTTTTCGAGACAGGGTTTCTCTGTATTGCCCAGGCTGTCCTGGAATTCACTCTGAAGACCAGGCTGGCCTCGAACTCAGAAATCTGCCTGCCTCTGCCTCCCAAGTGCTGGGATTATAGGCGTGCACCACCACTGCACGGCAGCCTTATCTTTCATATCTGATAAATTAGCAGGAACTGCACTGTCATGGAATTGTGATAGGGTCAGGAAAGAAAACACATAGAAAGTATTTAGCCTAATACCTTATGTTTTAATCAGCATGCTTTAATAACTGACCTAACAAGGGCAACGAGAAATTATATACATCAGTCAATGGTTTGTAAATGTTCAGACTTTGCTGTTTCCCTGATCCTGACCTGAGCAGGCTTGGGCATTCCCATGTGTTAGAAGCACTGAGGAATTTGCTGTAGCTGTGCTCATATCAGCAACATACATTCACTCTCAGGGCTTCCTCCCCTCTTCATAATCTTACTCAATGAGCACACAGTGAGTGTCAGAACCCCGGTGAGTCCCAAAGACTGACTTTCAGTTCAGCATTCATTCTGCTCTCAGCTTTATTAATCTTTTTAAGTTGTAGAACTTTAACACAGGCCTTAATACTATAGAAAGAAACACATTTCTTTCATTACATATGAAAAGGAATGCCAAATTTCCTTGAAGAAGTGAATTAATTAAATGATTGTTTAAGGCAATTCTTTCCAAATGTCTTAGACAAAGCAAATCACATTCTACATTGGAGAAGTGCCCCCCTCTGGTTACTTGCCTCTCCCTGTTCCTCCTACCTACTCAGAGCCCACATATTGCTCCTTGGAAAGTATCATACATTTCATACATTAATTATGTTCTCTGAAATGACACATGTTACAGAGGCTTCAGGAGAGTAGACCATGAAGTAGAAGGCCATTCCAGCTTTTTCTGAGAAGTGACAGCACCACTCCAAAAGGTTATTCTCTGGAATCATTCATTTAGAAAACACAACATCTTCATAATAAAGCAAGCAAAACAAATGCTAAGTCCACCACTAACCTTGATTATGTTGTCAGGAAGAATGACTCCTGAATTGTATCAAGCATGAAAAAGCAGTTAAGGTGAACATTTTCAATTTTCCACCCTGGTTTATTCAAAATTAGTTTTCTTTATTTGTTTTATCTTGCTGACACAGTGGCTGGTACTTTCCTCTGGGTCACCAATCAAGGTGATGGCAGGAAGGCAGTTCCCAGGCTGTCCTCAGAGGCTCTGCTGTCCTGAAGGGTGGCCATGGAAACCCAGCAGCTGCATGAGCAGGAGAAACATCACAACAATTTTCTCCAACAGGAGACAGAACAATACCTACCTCACATTACCACTCTCTGTGCTCGAACACAAAGACAAGCAAAATTGGAGAAAACCTACTTAGAAGAAAAAAGAATAGCTATAACATAAAATTCAAAGAGAATCACCACCTGAGACCCTTGTCTCTCATAATCTCCCTGATTTTCCATTAAATGAATTTTTACACTGTTGTTCCTCCCCCCCACACACACTTTGTGGATGCTTCAAATCCAGCTGAAACATTAACATAGGAAGCCGCACGCATTCTCCACCTTGGGCTCTTCTCACAACTGTTCCATCTTCAGTTGTTTATCTCAGTCCCTCCTCCTCCCCACACCCACATTTCACAGCTCTATTGAGTGTGACTCTCCTTTCTGCTGAGGCTACCAGAAGTCTTTGACCTTCATGCACTAGTTACCAGAACAGTCCTTCGGTTGTATTTTTTTGCAGAGGTAGTCTACAATGGCCCACATCAGTTTGCACTGTGCTACAGGACTAACCTCCTTTGAGTCAAAGCTTTTGTTATCTTACTTGGTTCTGCAGATATATAGCCATTCCTGTGTCCTTTGGTATTCATGTCTTTCCACCTTTGAATACATACCAATCCAGATGTGTTTCTCTCCCAACTTGTTGTGTCTTCCATTGGCCTCCTTCCATTTGTTACTGCTTATGTGCATGTGTATATGCTTGTTCTCTGCTTTCTTTCTAGGGACTGTTTAGATGTAGCTTTGTTAGTTTCTTAATTTTCTTACATGCATGAAAAATGCCATTTCTTTTGTAGGAAACAGTATTTAAGACCCAGCTTTAAACTTCCTTTAAAATAAGGTTTTTTTCAGGGCAATGTAAAAGCTCCAACTAAATTTTAGGTTGGCAGGGAACAAGCCATGTGGGACACTCCTGTGGTGACTATGCTGAGCATCTTCCTCATACCAGGTCAGCATTTGTCACTATGCTCCTTATTGAAGCATGAGGTTCTATCTGTACTGAAATTAAGCCATTCTTACATAGATGCATAGTTCTTTGGAGAACAGTTGTAAATAAATATCTATTTGATTAAACCATAGGAGACTTTATTTCAAATATAAGTGTTCTTCATGGGTTAAAATATCAAACATTTTCTTCTGTGTATGAATTAATGAGTACAATAGTCGAGCAAAAAGTGAGGCAGATGAAGATGTCTTCCTGAGTAAGCTCTATTCAGTCTCCAAGAAAGGATAAAGAGAGGGGAGAAACAATTATGCTCAACTACATGTTGAGCATCTCTTCTGAGAAAACTCAAGAACTGGGTATCTTCTGTAATGGCTGGACATAGAACTTTCTGGAGACTCATTCATGACCACATCTCAACGGGTGGCCAAGCTGAGTTCAGCATTTGATCTACCTGAGACTTGACTTCCTCACAGCATGGTAGCCCTGGGGTTGTCAGACACCTCCAAAGTAGACTGTGTAAAAGACAATACACATATTCCATTTTAAGGGCTCACCTCAGTAGTCACTCAGCATCAACTATGCCATACTCCAATAGTCAAAGCATTAAAAAAAAAGTCTTTCTTCACTCAGGTGAGGGGAATCATAAAACTCT
>NW_021620322.1:0-3173 GCF_004785775.1 Grammomys surdaster
TTAAAGATATTGACAGAATTGGTTATTAAATAATGATATTGACAGAATTGGTTTTTAAATAAAGATATTGACAGAATTGTTTATTAAATAAATTATTGACAGATATGGTTTTTAAATAGAGATATTGACAGAACTGTTTATTCAATAAAGATACTGACAGAATTGGTTATTAAATAAAGATATTGACAGAATTGGTTTTTAAATAAAGACACTGACAGAATTGGTTATTATATAATTGATTATTAAATAAAAATAGTGACATAATTATTTATTAAATAAAGATAGTGACCGAACATGTTATTAAATAAACATATTGACAGAATTGTTTATTAAATGAAGATATTGACAGAATTGGATATTAAACAAAGGTATTGCCAGACAGAATTGGGTATTAAATAAAGATATTGACAGAATTGGTTATTACATAATTGATTATTAAATAAAAATATATTGACAGAATTGGTTATTAAATAAATATATTGACAGAAATGTCTAGTATATAAAGATATTGACAGAATAGTTTATTACAGAATTGATTATTAAATAAAGATATTGACAGAATTTGTTTTTAAATAAAGATGAAGGAGAGAATTGATTTTAAATAAAGATGTTGACAAAATTGGTTTTTAAATAAAGATGTTGACACAATTGTTTTTTAAATAAAGATTATAACAAAATTGGTTATTAAATAAAGTTATTGACAGAATTGGTTTCTAAATAAAGACATTGACATAATTGGTTATTACAGAACTGATTATTAAATAAAGATATTGACGGAATTGGTTTTTAAATAAAGATAGTGACAGAATTGTTTATTAAATAATGATATTGACATAATTGGTTATTAAATAATTATATTGAGAGAACTGGTTATTAAATAAATATATTGACAGAATTTTTTATTAAATAAAGATATTGAGAGACAGAATTGGTTATTAAATAAAGATATTGAAAGAACGGGTTTTTAAATAAAGATATTGACAGAATTGGATTTAAATAAAAATATTGACAGAATTGGTTATTACTGAATTGATCATTAAATAACGATACTGGCAGCATTGGTTTTTAAATAAAGATATTGACAGAATTTGTTTTTAAATAAAGATATTGACACAATTGTTATTTAAATAAAGATATTGACAGAATTCTTTATTACAGAATTGATTATTAAATAAAAATATTGACAGGATTGGTTTTTAAATAAAGATAATGACAGAATTGGTTTTTAAATAAAGATATGGACAGAAGTGTTTATTAAATAAAGATATTGAGAGAAATGGTTATTAAATAAAGATATTGATAAAACTGGTTATTAAATAAAGATATTGACAGAATTATTTATTAAAAAAATATTGGCAGAATTGGTTATTAAATAAAGATATGGAGAGACAGATTTGGTTATTAAATAAAGATATTGATGGAACTCGTTTTTAAATAAAGATATTGACAGAATTGGTTATTGAATAAAGACAATGTCAGAATTGGTTTTTAAATAAAGATATTGACAGAACTGTTTATTACAAAATTGATTATTAAATAACTATATGTACAGAATTGGTTTTTAAATAAAGACATTGACAGAATTGGTGTTTAAATAAAGATCTTGATAGAATTGGTTTTTAAATAAAGATATTGACAGAATTGGTTTCTAAATAAAGATATTGACAGAATTGGTTATTACACAACTGATTATTAAATAAAGATATTGACAGAATTGATTTTTAAATAAAGATATTGACAGAATTGCTTATTAAATAAAGATATTGACAGAATTGGTTATTAAATAATTATATTGACAGAACAGGTTATTATATAACTATATTGACAGAATTGTTTATTAAATAATGATATTGTGAGACAGAATTGGTTATTCAATAAAGATATTGACAGAACTGGTTTTTAAATAAAGATTTTGACAGAATTGGATTTTAAATAAAGATATTGACAGAGTTGGAATTTAAATAAAGATATTGACAGAATTAGTTATTATAGAATTGATCATTAAATAACGGTATTGGCAGCATTTTTTTTAAATAAAGATATTGATAGAATTCTTTTTTAAATAAATATATTGACACAACTGGTTTTTAAATAAAGATATTGACAGAATTGGTTATTACATAATTGGTTAATGAATAAAGATATTGACAGAATTGTTTTTTAAAATAAAGATATTGACAGAATTGGTTATTACATAATTGATTATTAAATAAATTTATTGACAGAATTGGTTATTAAATAAAATATTGACAGAACTGGGTATTAAATAAAGATATTGACAGAATTTTTTATTAAATAAAGATATTGACAGAATTTGTTATTACAGAATTGATTATTAAATAAAGATATTGACAGAATTGGTTATTAAATAAAATATTGACAGAACTGTTTAGTAAATAATGATGTTGACAGAATTGTTTATTACAGAATTGATTATTAAAGAAAGATACTGACAGAATTGGTTTTTAAATAAAGATATTGACAGAATTGGTTTTTAAATAAAGATACTGACAGAACTGGTTATTACAGAATTGATTATTAAATAAAGATATTGACAGAGTTGGTTTTTAAATAAAGATATTGAGAGAACTGTTTAATAAATAAATATATTGACCTAATTGGTTATTAAATAAAGATACTGACAGTAATGGTTTTTAAATAAAGTTATTGACCTAACTGTATATTAAACATGATACTGACAGAATTGGTTATTAATTAAACATATTGACAGAATGGCTTATTAAAATTATTGACAGAATTGGTTATTAGATAATTATATTGACAGAACTTCTTTTTAAATAAATACATTGACAGAATTCGTTATTAACGAAAGATATTGAGAGAATTACTTATTAAATAAAGATATTGACAGAACTGGTTTTTAAATAAAGATATTGACAGAATGGTTATTACATAATTGATTACTTAATAAAGATATTGAGGGAATTGGTTATTAAATAAATATATTTCCAGAAAGTATTGGTTATTTAATAAAGATAATGACAGAACTGTTTATTAAATAAAGATATTCATAGAATTGGTTATTAACTAATTGATTATTAAATAAAGATACTGACAGAATTGCTTTTTAAATAAAGATATTCACAGAATTGGTTTTTAAATAATGATATTGACAGAATTGCTTTTTAAATAAAGATATTGACATAACTGGT
>NW_021620323.1:0-90306 GCF_004785775.1 Grammomys surdaster
CTCTCTCTCTCTCTCACACACACACACACACACACACACACACACACACACTCCTTCCTGAAAAAATTTGTAATTGGCAGCCATAGTAGCAGAACTGAGCTTATTCCGTGTTATTGTGAAAGTAGGCTTCAACTGGATATTGCTCAGAGAATGGAATCTCCTCTCATAAGGATGAGAATGCTGTGTTGCTAGCATTCTATTGGGACTGTAAGGAATTACCCCAAGCACACAGTGTACAAGAGACATCTATACACAGATCTTATGAGCTAAGATGCAGGTATGAGCAGAGCGCAGACTCCTTCCTGATACTCAAGAATAATGCCAAGTGTCTCCATTGTAAGCAAGTCTGCAGCACCCATTCTTCTCTTTAAGGCTTGGAAGCTGATGTGTGAATATGAATTAGGGTCACAACTTAGTCGGAGTTGTCTGCTCAGCATCTGAGATCTTTGTTTTCCTTTAAAAATTTTATATCATTTTTATCTTGTGTGTTTTTTATACAGGTATGTGGAAGTAGTTATTTAAGGATGAGAGCCTCTTCTGTTTCCATTCTAATTCCCATACAATTGACACAAAGACTTAATAAGTTTATTAACAAGCTTTAAGTACTTTGACTGGGCAGATAGTCATCTGTTTTAACCCTCTACACTATCTACTTCCCAGTCACAGGCTCCGTGTTACTTGCAGTCTGAGTTCTGCTTGCTCTGTTCTCTGTATGTGTGTCCTCATGGCGAATCCCTTGGCAACCTGCGTATCAGGACTCTTCTTGAACCTTCCGTCTCATGGCCACCTCTGTGCTTCTTTCCTCTTCCCATTTGGAATCCTCTCATTGGGATTATAAGTCCTGACGTCTCTGCTCAGCCGTAGGCTGATCAACTCTCTTTGTTACTGTTGTATTATTTATTATACACTTTACCTTCTTGTTACAGCCACTCCCTCCCCTCCTCCTAGTCTCATGTTGACAAATCCCTCCCCTCTCTGTCCCCTCTCACTTTGCTCAGAGAATGAGAGCCCCCCGTGGGTATTACCCCACCCTGGGATATCTATTCACAGCAGAACTAGACACATTCTCTCCCACTGAGGCTCAACCAGGCAACCCAGGTAAGGGGAGGGGATCAACGGCAGGGAGCAGATACAAAGACAGTCCCAACTCTACTTGTTAGCAAACCCACATGCAGACCAAGCTGCAGATTTACTGCAAATGTGTAGAATCTAGATCCAGGTCTTGTCTGCTCCCTGGTTGGTGCCCCAGTCTGTGTGAGCTCCCGTGGTCCCAGGTTAGTTGACTTTGTAAGTCTCCTTGTGCTGTTCTTGATGCCTCTGGTTTACTCATGTCTATCCCTCAGTCTTCTACAAAATGTTTTCCTGTGGATCTTGGCATCTGTTTCTATCCATTGGCGGATGAAGCCTCTGAGGAGACAACTATTCTGGATTCCTGTCTGCGAGCATAGCAGAGTATCATTAATAGAGTCAGTGGTTGACTCTCTCACACGGGATGGCTTGAGAGTATCCCTGGTGAGGTAACCCAGAGACAGGAAGACACATAAGGTATATACTCACTTATAAGTGGACATTAGCCATAAAGTGCAGGATAACAATGCTATAATCCATAGACTCAAAATTGGCATCTGGGGGAAGGTTCTATGTCAGTTCCTGGCTGCAACACACACCCCTGCCTTCAAGATCTGCCATCCTGAGGCTTACCAGGCTCTACCTTGGTACTCTCTTCATCTCCCAGCAATGCAAACAGCACAGGCTGCAGCTACAAGGATTTATATTGGTGGCTGGCTGGCTGGCTGACTGGTCTAGGGCTGGTCTCAATCAGCAACAACATGTCTCTGCTGGAGCTTCAGGCCACCACGTGCCACTCTGACCTCCGTGATGGCATGCCTGCTGTGCCTGTTGGCTGCAGGCAGCTCTACTGCTCAGCAGTGATGTGTCTGCTCCGGGGAGCTGCACATCTCCGTCACTGAAGCCAGCAGTCTCACAATAATGACTTTGCTCGTGTTTTCAACCTGGTTGCTGAGAGGTGACAGTGAAGTATATGGATTCCTCATTCTCGGCATCAGACTGTGTTCCACCATCTTCCCTTAAAATTTCATGAGTCTACAGTTTTTAATTGATTGATTGATTGATTTTTTTACATCCTAAGTGCAGTTTTCTTTCCCTCTCCTCCCACTGTCCTTCGACTATGCACCTTGCACCTAGTCGTCCTCCATTACACTTCAGGAAAAGGCAGGTCTTTCATGGATATCAACCAGCCATGGCATAGCAAGCTGCAGTAAGGCTAGGCTGCACCTTACCTCCTCCCCTATTAATGCTAGATGAAGCAAGCCACTAGGAAGAAAGGGTCCCAAAGGCAGTTAACAGCATCAGGGACAGCCCCTACTCCCATTGTAAGGAGTCCCCAGCAAACACTAAGCTACACAACTGTAACATGGGCAGAGGGCCCAGGTGTTCCTGTAGAGTCTCCCTGGTTGGCGGTTCATTTTCTGTGGGCCCCTATGGGCCAGGTTTACTTGGTTCGTTTGGTTTACTTGTGGTGTCATTGACCTCTTTGGCTTCTTGAATTCTTTCTTTCTCCCTCTTCCACAAGATTCCCCAGGCTCTGCCTAATAATTGGATGTGGATTTCTGAAGCTGTTTCCATAATTTGCTGGGTGAAGCCTCTCTGATAACAACTGGCTAGGCATCATTCTGTGACTATAGCAGAATGTCATTTTGAATGGTTTTACTGAATTTTTAATTTTTTAAAATTTTATGCCATTTGTGTTTGGTTTTCTCTGTCTCTGTGCTATCACCTCTTGGTCTAGGCTTTCCAGGCAGTATCAGGGATGACTTCCTTCTTGTGACATGGATCTCAAACTAGACCAGTCACTGCCCCAGCACATCTTGTAGGCCAGACAAATTGTAGGTCAAAGGTTTTGAGGCTGGTTTGGTAGCCTAGTGCCTCCATTAGAAGTTTTGACTGGTTACAGGAGATGGCTACTTTAGGTTCTGTATTTCCCACTTCTAGGTGAGGTCACATTTTAGAAGCATCTTCCCAGAAGACTTGCTTTGTACTCCTTATTTGTTCTGGAGCTATTGTGACCCTGAAGACTTCTTTTTGGTATTGTGTCAGCTCTTAGAGACTCCATTGATCTCTCAGGCTCCTAGAAACCCCACAGCTGCCATATTTGTTTGCTCCTCACCTTGTCTATTGTTAACCATTCAAGTACAACTTTATGACAAGCTTCCCAACGTTGTCAAGCTATTCAAAGGCTCCTCTTACATACTTCAGCCTTGAGATTGTTTCAGATTAAAAAAAAAATATTTTCTTATTTTATGCATATGAGCACACTGTAGCTATCTTCAGACACACCAAAAGAGGGTATCAGATCTCATTATAGATAGCTTTGAGCCACCATGTAGTTGCAGGAAATTGAACTCAGGACCTCTGGAAGAGCAGTCAGTTCTCTTAACTGCTGAGCCACATCTCTAGCCCCAAGATTATTTCAGTTTTAATATCAGTTAAACTAATAAATATGACTTTAAAATATCTGTAATATATTTGAGCCCAGAAATGATACAATGGGATATAATATGAAGCCAGCCAGCCAGCCAATTATACCTTACACAAGGAATTAACCAATTATAGAACATAAACAAGCTTGAGTTCTTATAAGCTAAAACACTAAATGCTACTATGGCAAATATAATTAATGATAAGTTATGGTACGATTAAAACACAATTTATAATCAAAGAAGACATGCTTCATTTGAGCATGAACAGCACAGAATTCACCCATAGACTATGAAAACCGGCTTTGTTTTGACTGTTAATTTTTATGATTTTTTTGTTTTATATTGGGATCTTATCTCCTTCAGGTATATATGGAAAGAGATCATATCTGAATATTGAAGAAGTACTCTACAAGATGGCATTTTATTTAGGAAATAATTGCTTTCAAAATAGATTTTGGTGGAAAGGAAGCTTGTAAGAGGCCTAAAAGGCTGGGTGATTCCAGGAATACAGCACATTAGGTTGCAGCAAGATCAATATTAGTTGAAATGTAGTTTTAAATCATTTTGAAATAACTAATACCTGTGTCTTAAATATTTCACCTGGCAAAATATTCCAATGTTATATCTAAGAATAACAGCATCAGGCTGCAACTCCAGCCTACTTGGCAAAACCTAATTCCCTTATTCTGAAACAAAATGCCTTTGTGATTTCCATTGAAAATTGCTTCTTTACCACCCAGTGTTCTCTGGGCTCACAGTGACTGTTGTGTTACAGAGCAGATGCTGTGTTGTGTGAGGCGAAATCGAATGACTTACTATAGAAATGAAGGCACATGTCCCCAGATCGCCTGCAGTTACAAAGTTCCGTGTGAAGCCACATCTATTCTTAAGACTGTCTAGGGCTATAATATCCAAGTCATAGCCACAAGGTAATAATTCCCCCTCGTTGTATTGTGACAGTTGTCATCCTCTAAATCTTGGCATGTGATTGGCTTGTAGTCTCAAGAAGCTGACGTAGAGAAAACAATTTCAGTATCTACCTTGGTGAGCTTAGACATCTGCAATGGGTCTACGTGCATTCATATCCATTGCATGTCCAAGTTACTATCCGTTATCTTGTGCCATTAGTTAGCACTTGTGTCAAGCATATGAATCTATGCTATCTACATATACATGTATGTTCTGTGAGAGGATGTCTAGCTATTTTCGCATAAGCTTGTCCTGCCTTCTTGGTCCTTTCCTCCCTACATCTTGAGTAACTGAAATTACAGGGTGTGTTGCTACTTCCGGCATAGCGCATTGCATTTTTACAAGCTAGACGAATGTAAATGTTTACTAGAGGCCCTGAATATGCTCTTAATGCCCGTCTGTACTGTCTATCTGTGAACAGATGCTTTTTAAGGCAGTCTGTTCATGGAAAAGTCAGTTTAGTAAAGAAAAAAATGGTGCTTTTAAAAGTTGAGGACACAGTGCTGCTGTGATGTGAATCTGTAAATCACATCCCCACACACAAACAACAACAATAAAAAAAAATGTTCAAGGGTGAGTTTTTGAAATTCTAGATATTAGCAAAAGCCCTGAAAAGTAGGATTTTTTTCTTCAAGAATAAAACTTTACTTTCATGATAGCAATTTGGTTCACATCATTTGAACTTTACAATTATAACCTTTTCCTTTAGCCTCTCTCTCCTCAGCTTGCAGAATCCTTGCACGCAGTAGTCTTCAAACCACAGTATCTGTGGAAACTAGAAGCTACACAAATATAGGAAGGGCAAAGCAGATCCAGGCCTGGGAAAAGCCCATCTATAGAGCACGGGCACTGTTGACCTATTAGCTCCCTGGAAAAGCTTGCTCATAGGATCATGTCAATATTCGATCTGTCTGGGAATTCTCTGCGCAGGAAAAGACCTATCCCCAGAGTGTTTGTAAAAAACATTCAGCACAACGCCTTGAACATTACAGCTGCCTAAGGCTGCAATACCAGTTCAAGTAAACAGCAGCCTGGATAAAAAATTTAAAGGGAGATCTGGAGTATACAAGAAAACCGTAGGGCTTTGAAAAGTTCTGACAGTCCCCGGGTGATATAAAGACATGTACATAGGCACAGCTAAACACATTCCCAGATGAGGACAGACATGGCCTCAGTCTCCTGCCACTAGCTGATGGACACATTTCCAATGCGCCATGTGTAGGCAAACATGAGGTTATACCATCCCTCTGTGCTATGCTAGACCTCAGATAGATTCTTCAATCTAAAGTGAAAGGCAGCTGGGGAAATATGACCAATAAGCTGACAGATCATGACTATTACCACAGAGAGATGTGTTGCTATACACTACAGGGGACACAAACTTAATCCAAGAGAGTAAGCACATCAAACAGTGACAACGCCAAACCACAAGGGAGAGGGTAAGATGACTTCTATATTTATCATATGATAGAGTTCATATCTGAAACACTCAGGCATCATGATTGGGGATGATTCTTAGCAGTAGAGAGTTATTTTTATCATGTCCCAGGTCTGACTCTCAGTCCCAGTAAAAGAAAATAAAATTAAAATATTTAGCTTTCTACCAAAACCCTGAAAATAACAAGTAAACAAGAAAATATAGTATATTCACTAAAGGAAATATATCCAAATTGTCCCAGGTTCCAGGTGCTAAACTTTTAGGGGAGAGGTATTAAATATGATCAAAGGAAAAATTGAATGTGAAGGATTTTTTTGAAGATAGGGTTTCTCTGTGTAGCCTTGACTGTCCTGGAACTCACTCTGTAGACCAGGCTGGCCTCGAACTCAGAAATCCGCCTGCCTCTGCCTCCCAAGTGCTGGGATTAAAGGTGTGTGCCACCACAGCCCAGCTGTGAAGGAGTTTTAATATCAGTCTTAAATAGGATACCCGTGAATAAGCAAGAACCGTGAAGGACCGAAAAGGATGCTAGAGTGAATGCACAATCAGTTAAAAATTTTTTAAGCATTCGGCTTCACAAACCTTATTTCAAAATTCGGAATAAATTACATTTTTCAAGTCTCAACATATCTAGAATAGTGTAAATGTAAGATGTTTGGAGTTTGGCAGATCTTGGTGAAACTGCTGTTGTCAAGCTGGAGAATCATAAAGGCAGAAAAGAAAGGAAAACACTACTTAATAAGAACAGCAGTTAAGTTCTCACCAGAAGACAGGGAGGCCAATGAAAGAGGATGCTACATTCACTATGAAGCAAATGAGGAGTCGTCAGCCAGTAATTCTGTCTGTAGCAAAATCCCGTGGTATCAGAGATACAGGGTCATAACGAGTAGACCCACACGATGAAAAATACTCAGAGGAGCCCTGTACACTGAATAGAAAAAGCACCAGATTGCAAATTCTCACAAAAAAACTTACATGACCTAGTAAACTTAACTGCACTGGTAGATCTGAATGGCAGTACAAATACATGTGATTAGTTTGTAATTCTCTTATGGTTTAAAATCAAGCTCAGCAGGGTAACATCTATAAATGTGTGTGGACAGGACTATAATATATACATCTGCAATTTGTCACAAACGTGTAAACAGAGTGTATGCTACTACCAGTCAGCACTAATTGAAAGACTGTCCTGGGTTTAAAATTCCCATGTAGTCCTTAGTCAATCTAAAGATATAGCAGTATTGCTAAAGTGACACACTGGACAATGTCTAGTCAACACAAAGTAAGGAGCGGAGAGGGAAGATATTAAGTGTGGAAACAAAAGGAAAACTGCAGGTGTGAAGCCCAGCATGGGAAGTCATATTAAGTATGTTAAAGACATCATTAAAACAGATTTAAAAAATTAACAAAATACATGATATTACTTTTCACATTAAGGAAAGGAGAGGATTAAAAACAAAGATTAGAAAAAGTTATACCACATTAACTACTGAGTGGAATACTAAACTTTAGTGACAAAATAGACAAGATATTTACTAACACAGGCCTTTGTAAGCTCAATCTACTCTGTTCTCGCTGTAGAGTGGAGCCTGGCATCACCATCCTCTTAGAGGCTTCATCCTGCAACAAAGGGAGCATATCCAGAGGCCAAGAGGCAAACATCAGGTTGAGCTTGGGCAATGCTGCAGAGGCGGGAAATTGTAGGAGCCACAAGGTCCAAGGAGATCACAAGAATACCCACAGAATCAACTAAGCTGGGCTCCTAGAGGCTCACAATGACTGACTCAACAATCAGGGAGCCTACATGAGTCTGACCTAGGTCCTCTGAATGGATGTTATGGTTGTGTGGGTTGGTATTCCTTTGAGACTCCTAACAATGAGAGTGGTGGCTGCCTCTAACTATCTTGCCTGCTTTCGGGATTCTTCCTCCTCTGGGTTGCCTTGCCCAGTCTTATTACGAGGGGATGTGCTTGGTCCTATTGCAACTTGATATGGCATGTTTGGTTGATATGCCTGTGTGGTTTGCTCTTTTTCCTAAAAGACATGATGGAAGAGAGGATCTGTGGGTGAGAGGAGGTGAATGAGAGGAGTTGGGAGGGGAAGGGGGGAACTGAGGTCAAGATGTAATATATGAGAGAAAAATAAATTAAAAATATTAACATGAGATTTTTCAAGATTAACGAGAAAGGCTAAAGTTTATGGTTTAGTAACAGTTATGTGTTATATTGAAACTATAAATACTGTCTTGCACACACACACACATACACACATATGTTTCATAAAGCATATATAGTATTATATGTTAAAATATATATTTGTTAATATCTAAGTCATGAAAAATATAGTTTAAAATCAGACCCACTATTGTTTCAAGAAAGAAATGACTACATTACAAAGAGAAATAGGCAAATTAATGACAATTACTAAAGGCCTAGACACTTCAGTTTCAAACACCTTTACAATTAGGCACAAGTTCAGCAAATATACAGACATTATCTAGAACTGACCATTGTTATTGACTCTGAACTAAAGGAGACCATTCCATCATAAATGCACGTGGGAAAATGTTTTAGGATGATTATGTGGTCTGCCAAAAGGTCTCTTGCATAAACCAGAAAAGGGTTGAGATCATTCAGGGTGGCTTTTTCTAAAAAACAGCAAAATTAAATAAGAAATCAGTAATAAAACTATGTAGGATGTTGCAGTGAGATAGCCTCCTAAATAATCAGCAAATCACAGAATAGATCACTAAACGACTGCAGCTCTGAGGGCCCATAGCCTAGCTAGTGAGATACTGCAGTCGTTTGTTGGTAAGAAAGATGAGTCCCTTTTCCTTGGGGATATGGTTGCTGGTAGTTTCTTTTTATCACAATTAATGTAGTCAACACTAACTGGACTAATGGTTTTAATAAAATAATCTGTGATGGAGAAATAGTTCAGTGGTTCTGAACACTCACTGCTCTTACAGAGGATCAAACTTTCTTTTCCAGGACTGACATCTGGCAGCTAATATTTATCTATAACTTCAGCTCCAGGGATTTTGATACCTTCTTCTGGATGCTGTGCACACATCCATTCATGCATAACTATTTCTATCCCGACAGACACATAGAAACAATTAAAAATAAAATAAATCTTTAAAGACTAACAGGAGATAAAGTCTACAGTTTTCAGGATCTGAAAGGCAATTGAAGGGAAGGGATGAGGGCGCAGTTATAATCAAAATATACTGCCTTCATGTATGACATTTTCAATATTAAATATTTTAAAAGTTTCTATAAAGAGAATAGAAATAAGGTGAATTTAGAGTTTTGGGGTTTGGAGAAAAATCAGAAACAAGGATGTACAAAAATATTGGTATTCCAGGAAAAGAAGTTCCAATGTTAAAACTAAACACCAACTACAAGAACATGTTAAAGCGCTATACACTTAGAAACCTTTAACTCTTCTGTTTTGACCTTGTCCTAAGCTAACACATAGTTTGTACTTTCAAAGCATGACATCACACCTAGCATTTTTATTGGTCCTTAGCCATTTACTTTTAAGAATGTTTTTGTTTTATACACATCAAATACATCATGGCTTAAATGCCTCAGCTCTGATGATAAACATTTCTTTGTGGATTCACATATCTTAGTGTTTTAATTTAAATTTTTAAAAAAGCAATGTATGTATTATTTTATGTGTATGTCTGTGTGCCTGAGTGTATGTATATATACTGTGTGCAGGTGCCCACAGAGGCCAGTAGAAGGAGCCTAGTTTCCGGGAAGTGGAGTTATAGGAGTTTGTGAGCTGTCATGTGGGCTCTGGGAACCGAACCCAGATCTTCTGTAAGATTACCAAGTGTTCTTAAACCCCAAACTATCTTTCCAGCCCTTAAAATTGTTAGATGTATATGAAATATGTCATAATTTCAGGTGAGTAAATAATAGCACAGGTTCTTGGGCAATCATTAAACCAGACAATTGAGAGGGAAATTTCAGTCCTTTGGTGAATGAAGACACATCCAGCAAACAGGCTCAGTGAAAATGCATCAGCATGAGTGATGGAGAAAGGAGCCTGAACGCATCGAACTGGATGGAGAAAGTGTATATTTATGCCCCGTCACGAGTCATTTGTGTGAATTTGCTCTGTGAAAGTCTTTGGAATTAGCTTCAACTCTAAAGTTTTCCTTTTTTTTTTAGAGCTGAAACCTTCTATGACTTACAAGAAGGAAGCTATCGGTTTTGATTATCTAAATGTAGTGAATATGGTTTGGCTTAAAAATGACTTATTACATAGAGAGTCAATGAATGGAGTGAATGAGGCAGAAGCCAAATTTAATAAGGAGGAAATTAAGTTCAAGGAATTTGATAAGTAGTAGGAAATAGTTGTGCTCTATTGTCTCCACAGATGGATTAAATTCAAGAGAAAAAAGACAACCGCAATGATGCCCAAACCAGGAAGCTAACAAGACAAGCAGCTTGTGCCATGTGCAATTAGTGGCCTGTCGGATTTCATACAATGCATGCCTTTAATCCCAAAGCCTTTCCAACCCTCTAGTCCAAAAGGACATTGGGGTGAATAGAGATTCGCAGGCTACAATAACTCTGAAGTACAGAAAGGCAGGCTAATCACGCTTAACTCTGTGTTCTGTTGTAAAAGGCTGGATACAACCATCAGGCAAAGATGATTCTCCATATCTTCAGGAAATTGTGCAGCGGGTATGTTGTAGTGAGAAAGTGGTGCTAATAAAGCCAGTTTTAGTCATCTCATGGAATTATGCTTCATCACCTACTATGTAAGTGCAAGGCCATGTAACTACTCTATGGTGATATTATGAAGCTATGTTTATAAGTGCATAGAAGAGTTTTTCATAAATTCCCAAGCCAACTGTGATGTTATTTACCCATTTAGCAAACATAGTCACAACACTGTTTGTCAGGCTCAGGTGTGTGAATACTTTAAAAGCATTAGTTTGCTTATTTCTCAACACAAGTCAGTTTGATGAGTACTGTAACTTGCATTTGAAGGAGGGATTGTGCAAAAGTTTCAATAACTTGCTAACATAGCAGTCTCAGCTGAGTTGGTGACTTAACTGCTAAAATACTGCATATATCAAGTATAAACAGAAATGTATTGCTTGCCATCGACTTCTGGGTAGCAAGCCCAAGGGAAGATTTGGGGGCAGAATGAAATGAGATGTCAGAGAAAGAGAGCAAAAGAGAAGACAGGCATGCTGGAGGTAGTCATGATCCTGTTTTCTTTTGGCATGTTTGCAAGATGTTTAAACATCAAGCCAGGAAACACACATTCGACTGTGGAACCTAAAATGTTTGAATATGAAACTTAAATGTTTGCAGTAACTTCAAAAGGGAAAAAGGCTGACCTCATCTTGAGTCATGGAAAATCATATCACCCACTCATAATTGAAATTCAGCAATGTAGGAGCACACTCCAACAGATTCTTTTCCTGTCCCCGAATAAATGTTAGATACAGCTTTTAAATAACTCAGTAGCATTAATCTAATTCAGAAATACTTGGAAGTTCTACTACACGAGGAAAGTACTAAATGTTTCAGAAACCACACAGTCAAACAACGCTATTCATTATACCCAGATTCTTGCATAACAGTATCATAAGCTACAAAGGTCACATCAGCACTCACCAAAAGACAATGCACCGTTCTGTGGCACTGCCATGTTTCTGAGGGAATGAAGCTCCTACTTCCACAGAACTTATAGAAAGGTAAGCTTGAAATCACACTTGCATAAACTAAGGATCTCCCCAAAAGCACACAGGAAGTAGTTGGGTGCACATCATAAAAATGAAGGCTGAGAGAATTGTGTAAGCCTAGAAATGGAAGCATTTCTAAGGAAGCAGTTCTAAAGGAACTGATGTGAAAATTGGAGGAAGTAGTGTGTTGGGATAGCAAGGATGAAAGAGAAGATATTGCTAGATTTATAGAAGAGGTATATATAGCCGTTAACAGTGGAGACTCCGAAACCTGACATCCTGGTTCTGACGCTGTGCACACCAGGTTAAGTACAGCTTCCATCATCCATGACTCATCTTCCAAAGCATAATAACTACAAAGATTTGAAAAATATATAGACTAGGTTAAACTGGGTTGTTTTAAAACAATATTTATTTATTTTAATAATTTATTGCTAACTTACAGAGAATTAGGTTTCATAAAGACATATTTCAAATCAAGTTAGTTATTGTGCTTACTCCCTGCCAGTTTCTTCTCATCTATTCTCCTTCTCTTGGGCTCTAACCACCTCATGCCCTGGTTCACACTTTAATGTACCTTTGACCTCCCCCTTCTCTCAATGTCTTTCATTCCTCTACTGTGGCCTTTTATCTATTTTCTCAGTCTGCATTTCTGCAACACAACATCTTCTTTACTTACATGCACACATTACAAGTTAGTATCTATGTAGCATTTTATTTTTATCTTTTTGTGATGTCAGAGCTCATACCAAAGGCCTTGAGAATACTCAACAACTGGTCTTTATCCAGTAAACTTAATATTGACAATAAACTGTAGTGACTTGAAAGAAGGTATAATGGTTTGAATATATTTGGCCCAGAGAGTGGAACTACTTAGAGGTGTGGCTTTCTTAGAATAGGTGTCACTGTGGGCACAGTCACTGTGGGTGTGGGGCTTAAGACCCTCTACCTAGCTGCCTGGAAGCCAGTATTCTGCTAGCAGCCTTCAGATTAAGATGTAGGACTCTCAGTTCCTCCTGCACCATGCCTGCCTGGATGCTGCCATTTTCCTTCCTTGACGATAATGGACTAAGCCTCTGAACCTATAAGCCAGCCCCAATTAAATGTTGTTCTTATAAAAGTTTCCTTGGTCATGGTGTCAGTTCAGAGCAGTAAAACCCTAACTAAGGCAAATGGGTAAGAAATGAACTAACTTAAAGAAAAAAATTAGATGGACTGATGAATTATTACCTTTGATTTATATTGATAATTACAGAGGTAAGTGGAAACTCTCTGCAATTAAAAAGGATATAATAATCATAGCAAAAACCTAATTGGCCAGCTGACAACCATCTATGAGTATTCATTCTTCAACTCCAGTTTCTTCTTCTTAGTGTGAGCTGAAAATTTCTGTTCTAAGGTCTGAGGCAGGAAGAAGGGTGTGTGGAGGACAGAGGAGGGACAATAAGTTTAAACAGCTAGAAAATATTGTGCAATGCTGAATGGAATATCCAAACAACTGTCAAAAGCATAGGAAGCATTTTTTATTAACCAGATGCTACCAGGTCCTAAACACATGCAGAGAAGAATCCCGCTCGGGGCACTGTGTGGTTTTGACAGGCCTGATTTATGAAACAGCTGATTTGTTATTTATTGATCGGAGTCCGATTCTCTTTACCCAGTTTAGACACAGCTCGATAAAAAGCAAGCATGGCTCTCGTTTGGTTACAAGCAGAAAGTGCCTATTGACTTACTCTGTTGACCAGTTTTGATACTATGGCATCCAGGTGTTCAACATGAACACACTTCAGAAACACAACAAAATGAAACAATCAAATTTAAAAAAAAAAAAGAGCAAAACATTCCAAACATGTTCCATGAAGAAAAGAATTCATCAGCACCACACAATAGAGTCTGAAGTGTTGTCTTAGTAGAGAATAAGAGACATTTATTGAATTATTTTTTATTCATTCATTTATTGGATAATGCCTTCTTTAGAGTCATGTTAATGGCCTTTGTGATAGCATGCCACTGGCAGTTTGGGTGTGCTACAATTGAGTGCCACCTGTATTAACAGAGCTATAGTAATGCAGCAATTCAGTAAAATATACCAACATCTTGGAGCAACTCTGGTACATTTTCATCTGACACAATATCAAAGATGTCATTTAGGCAATTACTCTCCAATCTTAGTATCATAACGCAATTGTCATTTGTCCTTAGTGAGGACGTCCCTTTACTTTGTTTTCTTTCCTAGTCAGTCCTGTGGAAATATAAATGTGTTTTCCGATAACACAAGGGACCTGCAATCCAGTAGCATAGACGTGCCTATATCCCAGTTTAGAGCATTTAAAGGTAATGCTGCTACTTCTGTAATGTAGATTGTGCTGTGGGATGATTTTATGTTTTTCCTTTAGCTCTTCAGTTACTGAAAACATGAAACCCTACACTGCCATTTAGGCAATTTATGAATTTTCCTCTTTTCTTTAGTATTTTCAAAACGAGAAAAATAATGACCATCTCCACTGAAGTCAGGAGGAAATTGTTTCCTTTCAACAAAATTTCTGGAAATGACTTTGTCCAATGTCGAATAATAAATATATGTAGCGGTAACTTAACCTGTCCTCCACGGGATTTGAAGCAGATTTTCTTTTTCTACTTATTGTTGTCGAGAAATGGATGGCATTATCACCCTTGGCATTTAGTGTAGCAAAACACATCATGGATTGTGCAGTCATTATTCTGAGAACACTAAGGTGTAAATTTGATCATAACACTTGCTTGGTGAGGCTTATAATGAGCTGCCTGCCATTATCTGTAGTTGTATCCCAGAGGGGTGTCTTCTGAATCAAACTCCCTAGAAACAAGAATTGTCAGCTTGCTCCCCTGGGTTATAAAGTACAATGGAGTCAGTGTTAGTATATGAGTTGTGGGATTAAAAACTTAGATTGATTTTCAGATCCTCCTCTTATAGAACAGACTGACCTTTCTCAGCCTTTTCCTTGTCAATCTGGGACTGCAGCGACTGTCTCTAAGTCTCAGTGACTTGATGTTGGCTTTAGAACAGGCACTCTGCAACAGTTACTTTTATGAAATGGCTGGTCCATGCTTGCTAACTACCAAGAGAAAAATAATCTCAGTTATTTTCTTTGGCTGACCTTTTGAAGGGGTTGATGATAAAGGGAAAAAGGAAAGAAGGATTGTAAAAAAAAAACCCAAAGTAGGGGGAATAGTTTTCATTCTTGTTGGAGAGCAGCATCTAGAGAAGGTTCCCATTTGATTGGCTAAAACATTAGCCAATCTTCATAATGTCATCCTTGTAAGTGAAATGAAAATTTTTGGTTTCTTTGGAGACTCAGTTGTGTCATGTGGTATTTTTCTGAAAACTGTCACATGAGAGGATGTTTTTGCTGAAGCAGACACATGGGAGGATGTTTTGCTGAGAACAGACATGTTTTTCTGGAAGCAGCCTGGGAAAAGAGCATGTGATGCTTGGCCAGATCAGATACTTGAGAGAACACATGATGTTTGGGAAGGGTATACATATAACCCAAGAGACAGTGGACAGCACTGTGTGCTTTGCCTTGCCACACTTTGCTGGTCATTGTTTGTCATGACTTCATAGAGAGAGATGCATCAAAGACTTCCTGGTAGCTTGCCTGTGGTTTCTTGCCACTTCTAATTTCTTCTGGATGAACTGCCGTTGCTGATTTATGAATGGTGTTTGCCAGTGGATCTAGCCATTGCTGCTGCTTTGTGGGGAGTGAACTACTGATATCCCGACAATGCACATTGGATTTGTTCCAAAGAACTATTTCTAAATAGATCCATACTCTCTTTTCCCAATTACCTTAACTTTGGACAGTGGCCTAGAAGGGAGGTTGAACCATTTGTGAATGCTTATTAAAAGTAAGTTTTTTTTAAAAAAAATCTAACCCTACATCATCTCTCTAGATAACAAAATGACACATATTCATTTCTCTTTCAAAAGCTTAAATTCTACACAATACTATTTGTTCCTTTTGTAGCTTGAGTGAAATAAATTTGGTAGTCAATCTAGAACATTATAGCTTTGCTGATAATCACAGCTGACCACACCCACTCATTCATTTTTTTTTATGTAGAAAAGTCACAGTATTACTTTGCACAAAGAAAATAACAGCTTAAGTGATGGGAAGCTAAGCCCAGCATGAGTACATTCATTTTACAGCACGACAGACTGAACAACAGCAAGAAGGCCTTGCCCATAATGGAAGGCCTCACAATACTTGCTGATCACATCCTCTCTCCTTGTGCTATTTTGACATCAGCCCTACAACCACAACACCACATCCACATTTTGGAGTTAAAAGGGTGAAATCTAGCCTTATTAAGTTTTACATGTCTGAATTGAGGGTTAATGCAGATAGGCTTGATTCTGCCAAAGGCACAAAATCCATATTTTTTTTCTCACCATGTATAAAAAGTAGAGACTCTCTGGCAAAAGAATATGGAAGGAAAAAAATTACAGAAGATTGTAGTATCTTCAGACAGACATAAGCACTTAGACTTTCAGAGAGGTTAAAAATGAAATGAATTGGAAAAAAATCCAAAAATGAAATAAAGCCTTCAAAAATGCTAATGTAATGAAAGCATTTGATACTTCTTTGAACTACATTTCCCTCAGAATTTATCATATAAATACTTCCAAATACATAGAGTTTGGTATAGGGTCATACCTTAGTAAGTGTCCATTGATTATTATGGGATATTCCATGTATCAACATTCTAAATAATTGCTATGAGAAAAAAGACAAAGTTTTTTGTTGTATGAACTGAGAATATTTTCTCTGAGTTCACGATTTTTTCATTCATTTACTTAGAGTTTTATCTGGAGGCTCAAGACACAGAGTAAGCCACTGACTAAAGCAAATGTGGCATGACTGGCTCCTACTCCTAGTGGCAAGTTTATGTTTTACAGAGTAATACTAAATTCGAAGTTAGAGTGACTCAAAGTTATCATCATGACTGTCAAGTGCAGCCAAAGTTGGTATGAACTCATGCTGGGCCAATAGATAATGTAAAACAGTATAAGGGTAGGCTGCACCACCAGGAAGTTCAGCATTAGATAAAATAGAATTGTAAGTTAAATACACAAAATGCCATTTTCAAAAATGGAGTTGTTAGTTTTCATCTTTTTTCTAACCTCCTTTATCCTGCTCCTTGTTTCTTCTGTTGTACTTGTTTGTTACATGATAGTTTCTTTGACTAGACCTGGATCTGAGAACACCGGAGCCATACTTTATCTCATCCGTTTCCATTTTCAATCTCTGGTACATGATCTAGCATCTTACAAATGTTTAGGTTGTGGTTTGTAAGTGTAGAATCCTATCAGAGCAGTTGCCTTTACCCACTGGCATGATATTTAGTGAAACTAGAGACCATGCATGAAGTCTATTGTGTTTCACTCCAAATTCCACGTTCTGGGACAATTTCTGGAGGTGTTAAGTGTTTACTATGTGTAATGAATCGATCCTGATCCCTAAGATGGCTCATTAAAATTAGTAAGCTATTAAGAACACATGATATCCATCTTGCTTCCCCGTGTAACCTTGTATTAATCAGATCAAAGGAGTCCCAGCACCCCAGCTTACGTTCTCCTCAAAAGTTGTGAGTTGTAAAATAATTGTTTAAACTATTATTAATTTGAAACATGCTAGCAACTAAAAATTCTAGTAGTCATAACTGCTAATGAGCTTCTAGCTTCTAAAAAGGGCAGAATGTATACGTAGAAAAACTATGCCCAGAAGAGGCAAGTTTAATTTTGATTCAAATCTTGAACAATAGAAAACAAATGAGTTTAAAGAAGTCAAAACGCCCAGAAAGCTCTATTTGTCGTGTCATAGTGTTCTATTTCCAAAGAAAATGTCACAAAATGAAACATCACATTTATATTCCTGAGAATAGCATTACCATATAAAATTTGATCCATTTTTAAAGTATTTGTGAATTTGATCAAAGGTAAAAATTTAAAATAGCTTTTTGCTAAGGAAAAGGACGGATTCTGCCTCCAGTCAAAACATTCACTTTTTAAAGAACAAATTAGCAGAAACTGAAGGCATAATAGCATTTTTCTGTGGCACAAATTGGCATCTCTAGTAAATATTCTTCATATGAGCAGTGGAAAAACTTTCACAGTCTCAGGCTATTATTAAATATTACCTTAAATGAGAATCAAACTAATCTAAAACATACATTGGATGTCAAGTTTAACCAAAACAATGTCATCACAGATTCAAAACATGGCCAGAAAAATGTACAGCTTGGAAAGTACAATAAACCATCATGGGGGAAGTGCTGTACATAAAGCAGATCACCGGCTCTAAGAGAATAAAGCAAACAAGACAGGCAGCTCTGACAGGTTTCTACCACTTTAATGAAACAAGTTTCAGTAGAAAACTTAAAAGATTAAAAAACTCACAACAAAATAACTCCCATACATTTTTCTTGGGGCTGTCTTCAGAGCCCAGATGAAGCACAGGCTTGGCAGTTCTCCTATAATGGGATCAGAGCAGACAGTCAAGCTAAATGAGACGCTAAAGAAACTGGATTTTCTAGATTAGTTGTCTAGCCTGATCAAATAAACTATAGATTGGCTAACTTTCCAGTTCATGATATGCTGGGTACACACACAAATCCCAGCTCTATTTGGCTCCAGAGTAATAATCAATTTCCAGAAATAACACATCCACCTTCAGCATGTCTTTGGCAATGCTTCCGTCTTATTATCTTGGAATTATGCTATTTTTCATGGCTTATGAAAATCTATGAAGGATATCCAAACAGTTCTTTTTATATTGGAGACTCTTACTGAAATGTATATTGAAATTTATACTCCTTATGATTTTCAACTTATTGACTAGTTCATTATCAGGCAGTACACTAAGACAGCGCCAATTAAATGCAGTGACACTGTTATGGGAAACGGTAGTGGTTTTAAAGAACGTGATTATCACCAATTGCTCACATGATAGGATCTTTTTTTTTCCCCTCTCATCTGATGACAATACAAACCACTTAGTTTTCATAAAAGATATATTGTTTTGGCTTTTCCTACTTAAAAATGATTTTTGTTGTTAATCTCTTATGCGAACAATCACAAACACTCCACCTTGGAAAGCACAACTGACATTGAATGATGCGTCAGCTTATTATCAGGACCACACTAAATTATTTTCTAAAAAACAATTGAAGAATTGCAGTCTTATGTTTTCATTATAAATATAAATTTTCAGTGCCTAGAAAGGGTACCTAGTTGCCTATAAACAGATAGGCAGAACACAGTGACCATTTGCTAACATTTTATCTCCATAATTTGTCAAGCTGAAGTGACTAAATAAAATAAACTGTACTTGGCCAGCCATGGATATCAGAAAGCATAGTTTTTGAATCTTTCTAGCAATGAATTTGATCTTACAAAATTCTACCAGGAAATTATACTCTTTTTCAGATTGTTTATTTTTTGCTTGCTTGCTTTTAATAAAAAAAATAAAAAAGCAGTGCGTACTCTAACCCTATTAATTTTGAGGCAGAGGTAAGCCCTATTAATGAGCAAAGGACCTCAAACAGACGGGTCGTACTATTTGACTCTGGCTGACTAATTGAGTGGAAGGCAATTCATTTAATTGAACTTAAAGTTTAGAAAATACATTCTGCAATATTCAAGGGCAAAAAGGATAAATGGATAAATAAAAAAGCATCGTACTTCAGCTATGTCATAGCCTCATCTGTTCTGCCCAAATACAATTAACATAGTCTTAAATCATTCATTGCAACCTCATTGGGTATGATTGACTACGACGTTACGAGTAAGCCCTGGAAAACATTGGAAGCTCCAACATTGAGCCATTTGGGGTAAATATTGATAGTATCATGCTGTGTGCATATGAAACCCACCAAACACATGGGCACATCACTCCCAAGGGCAAAGATGTATGCCCAAAATACATAAGAAAAGAAAACAAGCTGTACAGTATGAGATAAATCAGATTCCTATTCTTACTTACTGATACTTCCACTCACTGATGCCTGTGTGAGTCTGAATCAGTGAAGGGACTGAATACAACAACATATATTTTGTTCTGGCTTATTAGCAGACCTGCAAAGTTAGGGACATTAGCATTTAAAACCCATTAGTAACAAGGTACTTGCTAGACATGTAATTTATGTGATCCTACTTCTATGTAGAAACTTCTGAACCATGAAGGAGGAAACAAGTAACTCGAGGAGGGAAAAGACAAATCCCTGCACAGCTCTTGCTACAATTCTGTAGAGACCTACACGAAGACCAAGCTACTACTCCAACAACATGCCTCCCTGTTTACTGCCATGCTTTCTGCCACGATGATCACAGACTAACTCTCTGAAACATGTAAGCGGCATTCCAATGACATGATCTCTCCTATAAGTTGCCTTTGGCCAAGATGTCTCTTCACAGTAATAGAAAAGGAAGTAGGAGAGACTGAACTATATGAATTGAGACACATTCCTCATTGCTGTTTTTATCTCCAACATACGGTGTATACTCTTTGAAATGGGAAAGTTACTCTTTTATTTAAGTACGTGTGTGATTTCCTGGCTACTCATGTCAACTGGACAGATGCTAGAGTTATTTAGAAAGAAAGATTCTCAATTGAGAGAATGCCTGTGTAAAATTTGCCTACATGCATATCAGTAATATATTTTCTTAATTTCTGATTAATGTGGGAGGGTCCAGTTCATTGTGAGTGGTGTTGCCACCAGACAGACAGTCCTTGTTGCTACAAGGAATCAGGATGAATAAGCCATAAAGAGCAAACCGGGAAGTACCACCTTTCCATGGCCTCTGCACCAGCTCCTGTCTCCAGGTGTCTGCTTTGAGTTCCTGCCCTGACTTTGAGCTCTAATGTGGAAGTATCCCCTGAAGTAATAAATCTTTCCTTTGAAAGTTTGTTTTGCTCATAGTGTTTTACTCTAGCTACAGAAACTCTAACTAAGACACATAGTACAGAAATGGATACATCTTTTTCTTGGTTAAATACATAGGTTAGAAATTCTAGAGGGAAAAAAATCATTCAAAAGTATCTTAGATTTAATTCTTTTAAAAAAGTAATCACAAATCATACCATTGTGGTTTAGAAACTGGAAGTAGAAGGGCAAGTTGTTAGAACACCTCTGAAGGACGGGTTGGCCAGTCTTTCCGAGGATAAATGGCTATAACTCCATCTTTTCTGTAGAGCTGTGAAGTCAACACTATTCCAGATTCCCACATTAATAACAAATCCCTTGTCAATATCCAATGTATTTATTTAGGTATGAGACCCAAAAATGTCAGAAAAGGGTGTTGGATCCCCTGGAATTGGGGAAAACTGAAGCTATGGGCCACCATGTGGGTGCTGGGAAATATGCCTGGATCCCTGGAGGTAGTGCTCATAATCACTGATCTATTTCTCCAATCCAATTTATTTGTATCTTTAATTTTAATTATCTTACAAGTAGGTTGGGGCTTTCAAAGGCCCCAGATGTGACATCAATATAGACTGGATACAGCTGTGACAAGGTACTATCAATGTCACCATTTAACTTCCACTGAATTTTCACCACCCTCAAAGCAGATTTTTTTTCCTTTTTAGGAACATTTTCTTCTCAATACATAAGCATTTGTTTGCTACACTTTTCATCTACAGTCTAGGTCTTATCATTGGGATTAAGGGAGGATATACTATGCAAATTATTTTAATAATTAGAAAAAAATCTAGGTTATGGGAGTACAGGTATATTACATCGTTGGCTATTGTTAAACTATTGGGTCAATTTCCTTTACTCTATTAATGGTTGAATGCACCCAGAGTTTTGAAATTATGTATAGAATTCACCTTTCCTTGATTCTGATAACTGAATCAAATTAACTCTTGCTAGTATGAAGCTATTTCATGATATTTTCCATAAAAATTATCTCTCAATGTCTTAAAAATCTCAGATAAATTTTATCTGAAAATGGTTTAAGTAGTTTGTTAGTCTTGATGGGGATTCAGTTGTAAATGGCCAAAGGCCAACTGGCTGTGAATAGATATTGACAATTGATTATAAAACAAAAATCTCTGGTTGTTTCTATTCTTATTAGCGAATATGATTATTGTCACTTAACTATGTTTACTATAAGAATAAAACACCATTTTCAAGAAAGAAATAATGGATTGTCTAACTTTTAAAACTATCATTTATTAAGAAACATAATCATTTTCTAGTTTAATTTTCAATTATTAAATATGGATTAATTAACTAACTTTCTATTAATTAGAAATGTTTTCAAAATCACCTATGCCTATTTCTTCCAGCATCCTGAATAGGTGTTAAGGCACCATGGAAGTCGATCATCAGGGAGGAATCTCCCAGTTTAGTTCCAGCTTGATTTCTCTATACTCTTAAACCTACATGTATGGTGTTTTCAATAACAGGCTGTTATCAACTACTTTTGGTGGGTAACAGTGAAGGGTGACAAGAGCCTGAATTGTTTTGCTGACCTCCCTGACCAATGATTAATAAAGTGACATCTCATAACTGGTCCTATGGTTTGTGTTTTATAACCCAGCTTTCCAGAACAGCAATCTCTGGATACACAGGATATTTCCCTTATAACTTGTTTTTGAAACTTACCTATCTTGGAAGTAATCTAGGTGTAATAGTGACATAATCATTTTAGGATTAACCAATGGCCTTTGAGTCTGAATCCTGATCCACAGCAGAGAATTCATTCATAGTACTATAAACTTAGTTAGAGACTCATGGCTGAGGACATCTTGTGTCCTGGAAGTGAAATTACTACTGCTGTTTAGCTGTCACAGACCGAACTGCCTTTTTAATATTTATGTTTATACCCCTCACACACATGGTATTTCCAAAATTAACCAGAGGGACTTCTATTTGCACTGACCTCTGGGGCAGGTAGAGACACAGGTGTATTCATGGTACTGAGAATGAGTTACAGTCAAATCCTCATCCCTGAGCGGAACAGTGACACTATGTCCTTAATGCTCAGGGATCATTGAAGAGGCTTACTGCTTTTCCTGTTAATCTTGGCTACTGATGGCTTCTGGGAAAAGAACAGTCATATTTTTCAGTTGTGTACCCTGAGGAGACCCACAGATTCCAAGGGATAGTTCTATGCCCATGATCTTGCAAGAACACAGGAAGTCCCAAAAAAGATATGAAGATGAGACAAGGGTGAGATTATTGGTGCACCTTATGGGGTAGGCTATTAGAGACGGTTGGGTTTGCAATAAGCCGAATGCACTACGTACACAAATTAAATTGTCAAAGAGTAAAGTCAGTAAAAGTTAAAAATGGTTTTTCAAAATGGGCAAGAATGTTTTTAAAACTATACTGCCTTTTTCTGTTTTTCTGACATTAGATTCTGCAGATGTTATTGTGAGTTTAAAAACGCACACATATGACTTTCACAGCTAAGAATCAGCAAAGGACGGTTGACATGACATTCCCCTTCTTTCTCTGTGAGCCTTCCTTGGCAATTCAAAGTGGAAACCCACAGGGAAGCCACAGGAGGCAACACCTTCCTGGATCAATATTTGTGCATCAGATGTTATAAGAATGTTTTGTAAGGTTCATAAATAAAGGGCTTTTTTATTTCTCTAGACCAAAAGTGAAATTAAAAGAAATTTGGTTGTCAAGGGATTTGACAACCTTCTCAGGAGCAAACAGCCTACTAAAGGAAGGCTTTAAATTTGTCAATTAAAGGCAAATATCCAGTGCAAAGAATGGTAGAAACATTTCTGATCTGACAGGTCTCTTTTTCCCCCAGTTAATTGGACGTTTCATAAAAACTGTACCATATCAAATAAAATCAAATACAATCTTTTACAAAGTGTCAAGTTTGATTCAGTTCCACTTAACACTCATTAAATACCCAGTTTTTATGAAGTGCAATAGTGCTATGGGCTGCCTGTACAATGATGAAGAATACATAAGCCTGCTGTTGTAAGGAATTTATGATTTGATGAGGAAACTCAGACAACAGGAAAAGCAATCAATCAATCAATCAATCATCATGGAGTTGTATTTTTTTCGGAGTGTAGATTTGCCAAATGCAACCCTGATAGGATAGTACTGTAGGTCACAGAGCAAGGAAGAGTCAGTGGGGTGCATGATAGATGGGAGGTACATTTGATTCGTACCATACCTCTGGGAAGAAGAGACCTAGAAGGTAATAAAAATGTGAGACTTATGCACTACAGATGCTGAGCAGCCAAGTTCAATATGAGCTGCTCGTGAAGATGGATGTGATTGAATTAAGTATCACTAATATTGAAGAAGAAGATGATTTCCTCCTTGCTAATCCAGTTTTTGGATTTGATAGTATTTAATATCAGGGGCCTTGGCAGAGTTTGACAGTGGCAGGCATTGCTGTGACACTAGGTGTTATTATATACTTGCAATATGTTTAATATTTTGTTAACTGGGTTCCCAGATTAAACTTTCTTAAGTAATAGTCCAGTGTTCTCTAATGAGATGAAAACTGACCTTGAAAATATATTGGATAAAAAAAATTTCTTTAGTAACCACATGGTAGATTACTTTAAAGGAACCATTGAATCATGACCCGATGAAGTATATTTCAGAGATGTAAAGGTGCTTAAACATTAGGAAATGCATTAATATAATTCATCATTTAATAAAGTAAAGGAAAAAAATCATCTTTTAAGTTGCCAAAAATGCATTTAATAAAATTCATTATCATAGTAACTTTATAGTGTAAGAAGTTGGCAAATGCTGTCTGAAGCAAATGGTCAAGGTCGTGAGTAATAAGATATACTGGCACCCTTTAGCCCCATTAGGACAAGCCAGCAGCGACAGTGGGTCCTGATGATATTCCTCACCCAAGTCTAGATGTTTCTGTCAAGTCCCAGGGAACCATCAGGATGATTCAAAAGAGGCAATATTCTACAAGGTAACTTGCTTTCATCAAACGGCTGCAGCTGTGGAAGGCAGGGAAGGGCCGCAGAGCTTCCTGACTGGGGATGGACTGATTAAAGCACAATGTGCCGCCTGAGCTTCCAGCTCAGAAAAGACAGTGAAAGACCTGCTAGAATCTGGGGAAGAGTGCCATGGGTGCCATGCCAGTGTGATGCTCAGTTGCCATAAATACTCCCTGGTTATGAGATGATGATGTTGGAAAAAGCCAAAGAATGTAAGAGAATTCTATGTATTACCTGGATTTTTTTTGTAAAGAGTAAAGCTAATTTTAAAAAAAGATACTTTTAAAAGTATCATTCAATTGTACTCTTAAAACTGGCCAAATTTTATGTAGAATAGACCTCAGCACAGCAAGTCATTCAAATGATTGACATTGATTCTGTTATGTCTCAAAGAAATTGTGGTTCCCTTGCTTATTGGTTACATATACATTTATTTATAGATGACATGCTATACAGGATTTATTCAATTATTTAAATCTAAATAATAGCTATGCATACACTTACATACTTTGACATTTGGTGACTGACAAAATAATGGGTTTTAAACTCTGTCTCAGCTAATATGAAAGTTTGTGTCCTTAGTAGTTTTAAAATAGTTACCAAATATTTTTATGTCACACAAACTTTTCACAATCATTTTAAATAAAATGGCTTACAAGTACATACGTTTCATCAAATATTTGTTTTAAAGGTAAATACACTGTTCCAGGGAAGGATGGTATATTAACGGTGAATGAGAAAGAATGCTGTAGGAGAAATGCTATAGGAAGAACATTGAGAAAGCTTGGACATGATACGTGCCATGTGATTTTAAAAGGGAAAAGGATATATTTTCTCTTAAAGCTCACGTCTAAATAATTTAATAGGCTAAAAGGAGAATTGGTAAGCCAATTTTAGTAGAATTAATCCCACAACAGGTTTTATTGAATATTCTGTAAGAACTCGTTTCTACCAAAAAGAAAAATAATACATGTTTTTTAAAACTATTTTGTTGTGGTGGTTGTTGTTTTTAAAGATAGCCTATTGGTAACTCTGCCTGGCATAGAATTAACTGTGTGGACTGTGTTGACCTCAGATCTATTTCTACTAGTCATGTTTTGTTACTCAAGGCGTGTTCCTCCAAACCCAGCCCAGGATGCTTTCTTTATAAAAAGGGAAATGGAAAGATATATTTTTAAAGAAATTTTATTTTTCAGGTTGTAATACAATCACATCATTTCTCCCTTCCTTCCTCCAATCTTGCCTATACAGTCCTCCTTGCTTTCCTTCACATGTACAGCCTTCTTTTTCATTAATTGTTGCTACATGCATTTATATATTACATGCCTATGTCATAGGAAAGAAACTGGATTTACATATGGACTTTTAACTCACAGCCTTACAAAGATTTAAAATTGGACATTGTGATAATCGCATTGAAAATCAAATTATTTTAGGAAAAGCAAAAAAAAAAAAGTTTTGACATTGAAAGAGAAAGTGAAGGAGGAAAAGCAGAGGGAGGAGGAAACCAGTTCATTTTAAAGGTTGCTGTATAATTTCTGGGTGTCCTCTTTCGTGTGTAGTTCATTGAGCAATCAATGTATCTGTGCACTGGTTTTAAGTATGGCTGTGTTACTGCATGTGCATTGAACTGTATAATCCAAATATGAAGATACCATTGACATAAATTTTTCTACAATGAAAAATTCATCTGGGTTCTGGGATACAAGTCTCCACCGGTCCTAACAAGGCAGTAAGGCATTATTGAGCTCCCCAATCTAACATGCTCAGCTAGCAAGAGACACCTGAGCTGCTGTAGATGTCAGTCATATTTCAATCCACTGATGTACAGGTATATCATGAATGTGTGAATTCGCCTCTCTGAACTTTGTTTCCATGTCTTCCAATTATAATCAAACCCAAGATATTGCTCTCATGGACACATAAGGCTTTATATAAAAGACCCAGAGCTTCACCAAACACTCAGGCTCTCAGAGTCTGTGAGTGCTGCTTACATTCATGATGCCTTCTTATCCTCTCTGATCCCAAACAAGAACTAGACACATCTGAAGGCCAGAAGTCCTACTCAGTTTTCCCTTTTCTTTGTACAGTTGATGTACTTGTCCCATGTTTCAGCTTTTGAGAAAGATTGTTTTTGTATTGTCAAAGAGGATATTTCTTTTATATTATAGCTATTTTTAAAATAGATTGAAATGATGTCTGTTGACAAAAACCTAATTATTAATGAATATTATGATAATGCCTAGAATCCTTGTATACAAAGGGAAATGTTCTTAGTGTGTTCACGCCTGTGTGCATTGAATCTCCAGACATGTGAGCACATAAGGATTTAAACACCCCACTACTTCCTTAATTTTTAATTTCTTATTACATTTATTTGTTTTGTAAGTGTGAATGTAGGTGAGCCTGTGCTTACCACAAGTGTTGAGGTCAGAGGACAACTTGAAGGAGTACTTTTCTCCTTCCAGAATATGGGACCCCTGGGATTGAACCTAGGTCTTTGGGTTTGGTAGCAAATTATTTTACTCACCAAGCTATCATGCCTACACTACTTTCCTTACTTCTATTTTCCTTTTACATGCCTTGCTTCTCTATCTAAACAAATCAACTCATACTTATATCACTTTATCCATTAATAATTATGAATACAAGGTGGCACTATTGATGCTTTTAGCAAGTTGACTTTCTCTGGGTGTTATGCATAAACAAGGATAACACTGGCTGATATTCCAAATTTTCTCCTACAGTAAATTAAAGAAACTAACATTAATGTAAGCTTATCATATTATTATTTATAAGAGCTTATCATTTACAAAGCCTTTAAAATATCTTATATCATTGGATTCTTTCAAAAGGATTTTTGCCAGCATCTCCACTTAGCCAGGTGAGAATTCACACAAGCTTTCTGATCTCATGTCATCATGTTGTTTTCAGTTTCTGGTCCAGAGTGAATTAATGAATGCATCTTGAATTTAAAAAGAAACAAGAAAACAGACTCAAGCTCCAGAATCTTTCAGCATTCAGATATAGTCACAGTTCCATCAAGAGGGTCCCAAATCCCACAAATAAAGAGTGTCTAAAGGAGCATGGAGAGCTTCCTGGATGGACATGAGGATAAAAAATGCTGACAAAGGAATAGTTGTTTAAAATGAGGAAAAAACAGAAGTGAGCACTTCAGGTTCACCAGAAACACAGGTCAAAATACCCGAGGACAACCCTCGAGGCTGCCCCACCCGCTCTACCCTCTTCAACCTACTTTTTTCCACTTTTCACTTTCTGAATCCCTTCTAGTAATTTGTCCCAACCAACATGGAAATTGACTTACAAGAGACCAGTGTGTTGGTTCTATAAGAGAAGGACCAAAGGAGCTGAAGGGGATTGCAATACCATAGGAAGAACAACAATATCAACTAACTGGACCCACCCTCAGAGTCCCCCAGGGACTAAACCACCAGCCAAAGAATATATATGAATGGGTCCATGGCTCCAGAGACATATGTAGCAGAGGATGGCCTTAACTGGCATCAACAGTAGGTAAAAGAGGCCCTTGATCCTGTGGAGGGTTGGTGACCTAGCATAGGATGATGCTAAAAGAGTGAGGTGGGAGTGGGTGACTCAGTGAATGGGTGAAGGAGTACCCTCATAGAGGCAGGGGGAGGGGGAATCACATGGGGGTGTTGCAGAGAGGAAACCCGGAAGGGGGACAACATTTGAAATGTAAATAAATAAAATAACAACAACAACAAAAACCTCTTGTGACACAAAATGAAGACTAAGCTTGCTGACTCAAATTCAATCCCTATTCCCTACACAAAACTTGGGCTTCTTACCTCCCCATGCTCACCAGAAAGCACACTACACATATGCACACACAAACATCACACACTCACACACACAAACACACACACACATATACTAATGCACACACATTTATACACACAACATGAAAATATTAGATGAAAAAATAAATCATAATAAAAATTTGTTATTTATTCTGATCAATAAATGATTTATTATTCATTACACACAACTCTGCATAGTATATTAATAACTTAGCACTCTATTTCACATATATATGAACTCATCATATACATATACACATACACATGCACATACACATGCACATATACATACATGCACATATACATACATATTAGTGACAGTTACTAAAGACAGAGATTACACATTTTCAGTTTTTTTCTTTTTTAGAATACCTGTGATTTCTAAACTTCAAATAATGCCCAAATAATGCCTATGTATTTTTAATTATTCTTAATAATGTTGAAACCCAATTTGAGTCATTTCTCAATGTAAAGCTGAGCACTTAAATTGTGTAATCTTAATGACCTGTCACATCTGACCATCTTTTTCTCCAAAACACACATATTCAGGCAAACATATTATTTCACTTTATGAAAACTAAACAAAGGAAAACATTTCTTCAATGTTTTCGAAAGAAATATCACCATATGCTCTAATTTACTGAATATTTAACTATGAATGAATTTGGCTAATCATACTACTTTTGTATAAGGTTATCAAAATACCAGTTGACATGTCTTGGGGACTTTGAAATACCCGTTTCTACATCAAATACCTTTTCCCTTATCATTATTTTCAAACTGGTAAAGATTTTCTCTATGGAGAAAAACAAAGTGGCAGATTTCATTATTTTGATGTTTCCTTTTTAATTTCCTTCCTTAAAAAAGTGTTCCTTCATTCCAATTCATGAGTAAACTCGTTTGCATTTAAGTTCCTGACAGTACACTTAAACTCTTCAGTCACATCTACCTCTTCTGGGAAATTTTGACATCTTTCTCTAAAATGCTTGCACTTTTTTTGGTTTTCCCTTTTAAATTCAGTAGCAGATCACCCAGCCTTTGAATATGGCGTGCCTGGCAGTTGTCAAAGCAGAGAGCCATACATGTTTGCAAACACAACAGATGTTCTCCTAGGGATGTGAGTGAGTCTGTTTAATGAATGGAGGCTGAATTAATCAAATTATATTTTTCTGTATTCCAGAGCAGTAAGTTACAAAATTAAATTATTCATGTAGACTAGGATTCAGTAGGAAGAGCTATCATACTCTGAAGCGTATTAGCAAGTTATTTGAAGACCTTAATTCCTATGTAGGAACCTCTTCATAAGGAAAAGCACAGGAACTCTAAATGAGATTAGGGCACTTCTGAGTACTATTGTTTTCAGATAGTTGCTTCTCCAAACTATTCCTAGCACCACTCGTAAGTCACTGAAGACTAATATTTTTGCAATTTCTGACCCTATAGGTATATATGCATATGTATACCTTCTCACAACAATATTCATTAAATATACTTATTACGTGCCAACATGAAGTTGGGCTTTTGATAATCACACATAGAATTCTGGATACTATAAGAGTGCCTGTGAGTTACTTAAAACATCATAGATATTATGTAATACCACTAAGAATATTATATGTCATTTTAGTAACCATGAAACCACCAAGCTTTTGCTGTTTTGAGGTGGAGTTTTATTTGGTTTATCAGTACGAGAAGTTTTCTTTTTTAATGAGACAGATATGGAAGCAAATCAAGTATTTCTGCTATACTAAATACATGTATGTCAATAAGCGTGATAACATATTTAAACCTCAATTTCCTTATCTATAGAGGGAGACCAAAACATGTTTATAATTTTTGAGTTGGGGGGACATAAATAAACAGTTATAAAATTTAAATATAAAATACATATGCAGAAACATACCTTGTATATTAGTTTTTTGGTTAACAAAGATTGTACACAAACTGAATGTCAATCATGAGAAAATTATTCAAGTTAGTAAAATAGAAACAGAAAATAACATAAAATTATAAGATAAAAAAACTATTTATTGATTGATACACAATTACCTTTGGTATGGAATATTATATAAAAATTAAATTGTAGAAGAATGTATATTGTATACTTATAGGAATAACATATGTGAATGGGTTGCTTTGTTTTTAACATGTCCAGTTAATGTTGAACATACTATATTAAAAGTTAGTTATTTTCTAAGTCTTTATCAGTTTTTAAGATTAGGAAATGAATCCCTCAAATCTGTACTGTATTAGAATGTTGATTTACTGTGAATACTTTTTATAGTCTTTAAAGAAATTTTTATTTATTACTTTTAATCATTCTTGAAACACATGGCTAAGGTCTTGCATAATTTACCATTATCATACATTTGCAAATATGGGACTACGTAAAATATTATTCTACGTAAGTCCTATTTTAGGGACTATTGTGCTACACTCTTGTCTTATTGAACTTCTTCTCACCTGTCCTGTGAAGTTGGGGTAAAAACTGCTGAAGGTAGGTGTTGAGAAAAATGGGAATGTTTCAGTAGCTTTCCTGGGAGCAGAGCTCATTATTTTTCCACTCTAGGTAAGGATATACCCTTAAACTATATAAATTGATTGTTAATTAGAGCAATAAAAATGAACATCTGGTTCTTTAGATGCTGACCTAAAAGATGAATTCAATTTTAGAAAGTATGCTGTGACCAAAAAAAAAAAGTGTGTGAATAAATGTGTTATACCTGACTAATTTAGGAATTACTCTCAACTTGGCAATTAATGAGAATACTTCTTAAATAGAGTATATTTTATATGCAATTATTGAAGAAAACCTGCAAATATCAGGCTGTTACGGTTTGGATGTGAAATGTCCCCTACAGTCTCTTGTGTTTGGACATTTGGTCGCCAGGTGGTGAAGCTGTCTGGGAACTTGTATACATGGTGCTTAGCAGATGAATGGAGTACGGAATCCAACTTTGAGGGTTCTGTGAGAGCCCCACTTCTGATCTAGTTCTTGTTTTTTGTTCTGCCAAGATGTCAACAAGAAGTCTTTTGCTTCTTCACTATCCCTGAGCAGCCATGAAGATTTGGATCCTCTCATATGAGTAACAAAAGCCCTTCAGTATTTCCCTAATTTGGAGCATGGTTACTAATAAACAAATACACATTTATTCCCTCAGTGTTAAAAAAAGATGTGATATATTTTAAATAAAATTAACACTTCTAACTTCTATGCCATATGAAATAAAAAATATATAAAAAATTGGATTTCTATCCTGAAATATGTAATCCAAAGAGAAACTCTAAGGAGATTTTGTTTTCATATACACATTAAAGTTGGAAATCATACTAAGTTGATTATGTGGAGAATATATAAGTGCAAAGATCGAATGTTTAACACAAATACTTTAATTAAAGTAATACTTGTTATGGTGGAAATTTAGTAAGGAAATAATCCATTTTAACTTCTTTTATCACAAAAACAAGGCCCATATTTTAGGTGATAGCCATAATAATTTACTTGACTATGGCAAAAGTTTGCTACTTGTATGTAAGTTGATAAAAATCATTCTGGAAACCATATATATATATATATATATATATATATATATATATTCCATTATTAATTTGAATTATTTCCTATTTTGACAAATAAAATAACTTCATTGTAGAATCTCTGTAGAATTCTCAGCTGTTTGTTAGTTAATGAGTTTTAGGGAGAGACTCAAGCTTTGGGAAATCTAATTGTGTACAATGTCCAAATATTTCAACTAAACTTACAAATAAATCTAGGGAGAAAATTTGTTAGGCATTTGAAAATTATAATTCATAACTAAGGTGTAAATCCTCCAAAACTTTGAAGGCTAAGCAAAAATTTTGGTGACCTCAGAGAGTTGTGAGAGACTGTTTGGAAAAACGAGTATTTTTACCTTTTTTAGACTTTTTATAACTTATATAGAAATGCATATTTAACTCACTACGGTTGCCTCTCTTTAAACTGTGGAAGGTTTTATTGCCAGTGTAAGGTCAGTTGAATAGCCATGTTAGCAACTAAGAGTGGGTGCTGCCAAAAGCGGTGGCCTCTTTAGTCATCGCAGATACGAGGCACCGCCAGCTCTCTTAATTGAGTGAGCATGTGATTCTCAGGAGAAACTGTTAATTGTGGAGGCTCCACAGACAGAAGGGTGCATTTCACAAACTCATCCTCAGAGACCAGCTGTGGTGTCTTGCTCTGTAATTGATTGTAATAAACTATATTTTAAATATGCTCCAAAATCCAAGGGAACTCTTTAGTTGTCATAACAGCCGCATGCCTCCAAGAAGACAAATCCTCAAACCCATTTCACATGACGGCTCTGCAAAATACATCCTTCTAATTTCTTGAATCTCTAGAAATACAAATCCCATCAGATTTCTTGGAGTTGCAAAGAAAAGTGATTAACTTTCACTTCTTTTCAAGACTGGATATTTGCATAGGTCACTTTTTAATTTAAACTGCTTACCTAACCTATAAAGTGCAGTTAAACTGAGTGCTTGTTATCAATCATGACTCCAGAAATGTAACCTTTAATTTATTTTTATTACTTGTTCAAAATGTAAAACTTTATTCAAATGTCACAGCTTCCCTACTTCTTTCATGAAGAGAAAACTAGTTTAACAAAAGAATGTGAAACCTTTTACCAAAGCTATCTACTGAGGAGACTGTGTGGGGTTCCCCTTAGGTTCAAACTGTGTAGCTTCTTTCTCTCAAATATTTATCCACTACATGTGGTCCATACATGCACTTTTACTATAGTAAAAATTATTGTCATTAAAGTATGTAACTGAATCGTAAGAGTGCAATTAATACAGTATTGTGGAGAAAGTTTGAAAAATAATTTTACAATATACATGCGCAGTACATTGGAAATGTTTGTCTTTTATTCACTTTCTGGAAAAAATGTTGTCTAATAGAATTTTTAAAATATGAATGTCTAATAACTTAAATGTAAATTATTGTTCTAAATACAGTATTATGAATATATGCAAATCAAGAAGTATTCCCAATAATCATAAAATGACTTAGATTTTGAAACAAAATGCCCCAACACACACACACACACACCACACACACACACACAAAGTAAAAAATCTTACACGAGATTTAAAACTACAAGTAGCAACATCATTTTTTTTGTGGTTCAAAAGCAGAAACAAAGTAAAGTTTTCAGAAAAGGTGTGACTCTGTAAGACAGGAAGCTATATGAACTATTTTATTGACTGGAAGTAGATAACAAAGGTAAGAGGCATGATCTCCTCAGAACTGGACAGTGAAAAACTCCTAGTCAGGCTGGATCACCTCACTGGAATGCTCGCTATGTGATCCAGTAATACGGGCAGTGTTGGCGCTCTCTTCTTAATGCCATAAAATTGTGTTTGAGAACAAAATAAGAGAGTCACTGTAAACTCTTACCTTGTTATGCTGCCTCTACACTGAAGAGGAAAATATACAGTCTATTTGTAAGTTTATTGGCTATTCGACATTATTTGCAGAAATTGTTTTCTATTGCATAGATTCATCAATAAGCATCTGCTTACTAAAACTGATTCTTTTAACCATTCACTTCACAGTCGTTTTTTTTTTTTTTGTTTTTTTGTTTTTGGTTTTTGGTTTTTCGAGACAAGGTTTCTCTGTATAGCCCTGGCTGTTCTGGAACTCACTCTGTAGACCAGGCTGGCCTTGAACTCAGAAATTAACCTGTCTCTGCCTCCCTAGTGCTGGGATTAAAGGCATGCGCCACCACCGCCCGGTTCACTTCACAGTCTTAAAGCCCCCCGAGTGACCAAAACTCTCAGAAACACTTGAAGACCAAAGTGAACAAACTAGACTTAGTTTCAGAAGCTCACAGAATTTATATTCTAGTGGAAGAAGAGAAAATTTTGAAGGGATTGCAGCTAAAACTGTAAATTAGGTTTCTAGGACTGACCTTACCGAGAAACTCAACCTTGAGTAAATATCTAAGGCCAGCGAGCAGTCAAACATCTGGTTATCTAGAGAGTACAAGTTTAGATGGAAGAATGAGTCCTAAGCTTCTAAAATACAGACAGATCCACCTGTGGAATTGGGGGAACTGCAAAATAACTGTTGCTAAAAAAGAAAGAGAGAGATTAGTAGGAGATGGGGTCAAATATACCAAATTATACAGTGCTTGCAGGTTTGGGGGGGCTGTATATCACCTTCCAATCATTCAGAGACTACTTAGTGAGTAGGAAAATGTGCCATTAGGTCTAACCTGGTTTGACCTACTGTGACAGGAGACTTCTAAAAGTACAAGTATTGAATAACCTAGGAAGAAAGTGAAAGATCCAGGTGAAAAAACAGATACTAAAACCAAGATAATGTTAACTTAGTGTGATGGATCCTTAACTTCTTAACAGATATCTAAAGATAAAATGCACAGATGTCCTGGTGGTCTTGATGTGGTCTGTGAGACAATGAAGGAAGCCAGTAGACTCCAAACAAGGCTTCGGATGCTACTGTCAGCATTTAGCAGGAAAGAAATGGCCACCTAGGAAGCTGGACTTCAGAAAATTCGATTTGATATTTATCATATATGATAACTTAAGTACCAAATGGCATTATAGTATACCTCAGGACACTGGTCTAGGAAAAATATGAACATGACCCCAAATGTACACACTACAAAAGCAAACGGTGCTGAGTGGGATTCTAACAAATTGCAAAGCCTTTCCAGGGCAAAGGAAAACAACATAGCCAGCAGATAAAAACGGGAGAAAACACTTCAAATTCTTTATCGTCCACAATACTAATAATCAAAATAAAGAGATAATTCAAACAACATAGTAGCAAAATATTGTTTTCTTCTTTCAACAACTAGAGAAACAACATTCCCCTTACAAAGGGATATGTAATTGTTTACCCTCTGGCCCCGTAATATTTTCACATGACTCCTAAAATTTTCCTTTCCCCTTTTCACACAGCCAAGTGATTTTCATTACACAGAGACAATTTTTAAAGTTCTCTCTCTCTTCTTAATTACTTTCTCTTTTATTTTAAATGTGGCAAAAATTTCACAGATGTCAATCGAATAAATATCACACATGAAAATATTAAGATACAGGATTTTACGGTATGAGGGTATGGGATTGGCTTCTCTTCTTCACCCAACACATGCACCTAATGGGCAACCTGAAATAACATCAACCATGCCTTAAGTCGTTCCTTCAGTTATAGGGATTGGGTGACTGCCTACAAGAGAACCATATACAACCTAAAAAGAGGTCCTATATTTTCTCAACATAACATTTTTGGCAAATTTGATAAAGAAACTAGGCCATATGTAGCTTAGAGTTTTATATACGTATATATGAATCAAATAAAATAAATAGCAGTCTATTTCCACGCCAAATCAATCCTAGGCAATTTAACTTTGGACTTTGAGTATTTCATAGATAATCTCTGATGACCAATGATTCATGGAATATAAATGACTTACTTCATACCACTCTGGTCCTGCTACACTCCTTTTCTGCAATTAGGTTTGGCTATTCCAGGCAATTCCCTGTGACAATTTTGTTTGAAAGCTTAGACTGACAGAATACCTCATCTCAACTCCCACATTTACTTTGGGGTTTAGGATACAGTGATTCCATTCACACTAAATATTCAGACCTGTCACTGGAAAATATGCCCGGGTGGCTCTGCTTCTCTTTTGCTGTGGCTCGGAAGCCTTTCAAAGGCCCATCAGAGTGGAAGCACTCAAGCGAGTACATTTTAAAGTGACAGTTCTATACCCAAGCTCTACGGTCTTAATGAAATCTTTATTCTAAAAAGTGAACTTTTAACTCAGTGAGAGGCACTGTGGTCTCCTGCCTCTGTGTGCGTGTGTGTGTGTGTGCGTGTGTGTGTGTGTGTGTGTTTAATTATTTCCAAATCAAGTTCACGGGCACAGAAAACATTTTCAGGGTACTCGGGAGACATGGCTGAACTCGGTAGTCACTGGAATCAGGCACCTCTGAGAACATAGAAGGACTTTCTCAAGTATCTTAGGTTTGCAGTTTTGAAGTGCTTCTTGGGTCTTTATTTATTATGGGGAAGGAGAGTGGCTTTAGCTTGCCAGTAGAAGTTTTCAAAGGCCCTTGACATTACTAGACCACAAACAAAGTTCATTGTGGAACCTGGTGGATATTTGTACAGTTCTTAGATTTGGGCATGCTGTAATTAACTTGGCAGATTCTGATGGCTAAACACCATGGCCACTGGCAGCAGAAGGATGGCAGGTCAGCATCCTGATTCACTGCCAGACTCTCCTGGGGAATGCTTCATGATGCTTGGAGCGGGTCCCGATAGCTAGTCCCTGAAGAAGTTTCCATGAATGATGCTCACCCCCAAATTAACCCCAGCAATTTAAAGCTGTAGCGATGGAAATAGTTAATCCCAGAGAACTCATGCTATCGTCTGAAGTTCTGCCAGTTTCTAACTGCGATGTTTTTGCTCTTTGCATAAAAGTGATCACACTTGTGAGCTTTAGCAGAGTGTAAATATCCAGGTACCCTTTTGAGAGGAAACCCAATATGTTTGTTGAAGCTATAAAGCTAACTCAACTATGTAAACAGTTTGAGTCACTATAGTCAGAGGCTGTGCGAAACAGACAAATCACTGTCACAGCTCAGTCTTCTGAATGTACTGTCAGGCTCAGTAGTAGATGAGTGCTAGGTTGTTTCGGATGCTTGGTTGATGAAAGAGGCAAGCTGAGTCCCTGATCAAGTTCGTCTCACCTATGCTGTTCTTTATAATGCCAACATTGAACGTCTCCAGCCCCCTTTTATTTGGAGTAGTACTATCCATTGGAGGTTGAGAATGAGCAGCTGATCAAGGTGAATTTCACCTATTGCATAAGTTAATTTTACAATTAACAAGGTATATTTTTATGCCACAGTTTCTTCATCTATGAAGTGGGTTTGTTGTTTAGCATGTATAAAAGCACTTGGAGAAGATTTTAGCACATGGCATGTGTCATGGATGTGTTAAGTTTTATTGTTCTGGGTTAGGGATCACTCAGTGATTTCCACACAAACTGTAAGAGGAAAATGAACCTGCATGGATTGGAGGTAAAGATTTTATATTCAAAACTGTTTATGAATAGCCAGAGATAAAAATTAATTCACTGAACCTTGAGTGTCATATCTGCTTGTCTCAGAAGATTGCTGTGGCAAACTAGTGTATTTATTATCATCTGTACTGATAGTATTTTCTCTACTGAGTCTAGAAAAACACAAGTAAGAACCTATCTGGAATAGTTTTCAGAACTCCAGTCCCTTTCCCTCAGTCCTGAATGCTCTCTCTCAGAACCATATTAATTAAGTTTTTCATATTTTTACTTAGCATGTATTACAGATTTTCTGACAGTCATGTCCTTGAAATACCTGGAAAGTTCATCATGACAGAGACAGTGCCGAAGGCCACTCCTTCAGACCGTAATTTTTTTTTTTTTGGTGTAATCATTCCCCAGTTATAAACTCTTCTAGTTTATCCGGTCCACTTTGTGAATTATTAGGAACTTACCCAGAAGTCCTGGTGAATGTGAGTCAATGCTGATTCCATAGCACTTCCATGATTTACTCAGAGTGACCTTAGTATTACAGCAAACAGAAAATAAAACAAAAACACGGCTGGAGAGATGACTCAATTGGTAAAGCACTTGCCAATATAAGTCAGAGAACCAGAGTTTAGTCCCACAGGAAACCAGACACAGTGTGGGATCTTCAAACCAACACTCAAGTGGCAAGATAAGAGGCAAAGATAGGAGATTCCTCAGGGCCTGTGAAGTAGTAGCTAGCCTGGAGTACACGACAGAAGACAACAAATATTTTCTGTCAGCAAGTAGAAGTTCAAATGATCCCCTGATTGACACACACACACACACACACATTTGACACACATACATATATGTATACTCCTATACACACAGGTATAAATGTATGAACACACAGAGGTTTTAGAACTTTTGGTCACCCTGTTTCTCAGGGGCTGTTAGTCATCTCCTCCACCTTAAGACCTGAAGAGAACTTGCGAGCTGTTTCTGTCCATTCTGCTTCTCTTGCCATTGAGCTCACTTCTCTGCCTTAGCAGAGAAAAGAAATAGACATTGACTTGATTCTGCATGCACACAGGGGATTCAGCCAGAGACTCCCATGAATTTTCACAAAGTAACATGCCTTACCTGTAGAATTACATTTTTATTGTGACCTACAAGAGGGACACTGAAACCTATTTTGTAGTCTGGGACGATGACAGACATTCTCATTATGGTGTGTTCTAAATTTCTGAGAATGAGGTTAGACATTCCTTCTATAGAGAATGTGATTTTTTTTTTATCACAGACAGGGAAAAGTCACTTCAAATATTTCCCATCTTATATCTTAAGGTATTCATTCATTTGGTAGGCATATACGGAGCTCTTGCTGCATGTATACACATATACTTTAAGTTAATCTCTGTCTATCTCTATATATGTACCCATTTTTGTTTATTGAGATGGAATCTTGTTGTACAACTTTCTATCCCCAACACTCTTCTAATTCTTAGGTTCGAGCTATCCTCTGCTTCAGCCTCATAACTAACTGAGATTGCAGGTGCACATCCCTGAATCCAGCAGCACATCTCGCTTTTTTAATTTAGGAACTCAGTTCATATAAAACAATATTTTGTGGAGTTGATCTTCTATCTAGGAAAACAGACACATAGAGAAGTTAGTAGAACTCAGTGTTTTATATAATAGACTGTGCAGAAAAACATAAGTGGATGCCAGGAAAGCTAATAGCACCTGGAAAACCATAGAAGAGATAGCCTTTAATCTCAGTATTGAATGATGAGTAAACTGCAGTCAGAATTTGGGGATAGCTGATATTTACTTAGAATTTAATATTACATCCCACGAAGGATAGCAAGCGACTCAGTAACACACTGGCTCTTCTGTCAATCCAGGAAATTGTTCTACCACCAACTCTCCCCTCAGATCTTTGAAATGGATTTGATATGCTCTCAATCTTCTATATTATATTATGAGCACAGTCAACAGAAAGGTCTTTACAAAGTCTCCTTTGAACCTATTATTAAAACATTCAGAATTTTCCAATGAATGTCTTGACAAAATCAGAGATAAAATAAAACGAATAAAATAAATGCCGAAGAATAAAATCAAATAACAGCAATAACATAAAAGAATAATATCTCCAATAAAATCAGACTTTTAAACGTGATCTCCCAGGCCCTGCAAAATCTTCAACTATTAACACTAATCATTGCCCAGCTACACATCATTGGGTATAGGTTCCGACAGCACTGTCTGTCTTCCTGTGATTGCGATGCTTCAAGCAACTTTCGACTAGGAGAGCTTTCTTTGTCTGGTTCACTCTTCCTACACATAGTCTTAGATCTCATCTCCTCTCGACTTCTGCACTCAATCCACTTGTAAACCTCAAGGCCACCCCTAATAATACCAAATAGTACACAAAGCCACTTCTAACAATACCATATTGTACACAAGGCCACTTCTAACAGGACCATTTAGTACTTTCCACCCCTAACAATACCATCAAGGACCTGCCACCCCTAAAAATACCATCAAGTACCTGCCATCCCTAACAGTACCATCTAAAACATAAGGCCCCTCCTAACAATACCATCAAGCACACAAGGCTACCTTTAACAATTCCATCTAGTGCACAAGGCCACCCTAACAATACCATCTAGTAAACAAGGTCGGCCCTAAAAGTTCCATCTAGTACCTGCAACACTAAACATACAGTACACAAGGCCACCCTAACAATACCATGCAGTACACAAGGCCACTCCTAACAATACCATCTACTACACAAGGCTACCCCTATCAATAATATCTTGTACCCCAGCCCCTGACTCCATTGACTGTTTTTTTCAGCTCACTGGAGCATTCCTGACAGCATATATCCAGATTACTTCTGTATAGTTGTTTGGACATCCACCACATAGAGCCACTAAAATGTGAGCTCTATGGAGCAACATGTTTTAAACTGGTTTATTTTTGTTATAAACTCTATTGTAAGGTTTTCCATAGCACTTGAGTTTATGAAGCAGAATTAAAGGGCCAAAAGTTGATTTGATGACATTTTCTGAAAAAAAAATTGCTAAGATGTCTTAGAAAACATGTCCTTTCTCTTATGTGCAAAGAAGACCCATTGAATGGAATAGAGATCTTTGTACAGCAAGTGGCATCCTTGTATTTTGCATACCTCTGGGTGAATTGTCCTTCCACCCTAATGTGAACTCTAGATGTGTGTAAGCCCTGAAGAGCATGCTCTTCCTCAGATAACTGAGGATGTAAGACTTCCATTTCTATCATGCAAGCAACAGAGTCTGACTGGACCTGCTCACTTCTGGTAAAAGCTATTAAAAAAAATCAATGAAGCCTATGAAATTGGAATTACGGATATGTATACCATTGAATGGAGAATGGAAAATTAAAAGCATCATATGATAACATGGCTTTCTAATCAAGTAGGCCTGTTTTTTTTTTTGAAAGAGGAATTTCCACAATTCAAGATAATGGCAAATTTCTTGAGTCAATGTGGAGATTTTCAAATAAACAATGATGTACATGTGATTATGTGTTAGAGTGTGAATTTCATTGTGTGTATTTAATAAATGTGGAAAATGAAATTCTGAGAACAAGGACCTTGTGTGATGGTATTCTGCAGTTTGAAAGAAAGAAGATGCCAAGTAGACTATGAAAAAAAAAGTTCAAACTCAAAAGGCCAAGCAAAGTTAAAGGTGAAATTTTTGGAACAGATAAGATGTTTCTGTAATTTGAGGGCTCTTATTTATATAAATTATGAAAAGGGCCACTCTGTTTCAGAAAATGAAAAATAAAAAAAAAACCTAAGAAATACTATGTTCACTGATGAATATTTTTTGGTCGTTTGGGTCATTAGCTTAGTGGTCAGTACTGAGTGGCTGGACAATCACATCTCACGCTTTCCTGCTTCAGTTGGCAGATGTTAAAACAAACAAGTACATTTCTTATTATAGCAAAGGTAAAAAACCATATGTAGAAACTATATTGTAACTTGGGTAACTAATTCTTTCTTTTAGCTAACCACAAGCTACAATGTATACCATCTGCAAGTTTCTTCCCATTCCTGGCAAAAATAAACAAAGTCCTTACTTACTATGTTCTTACATGCTAGTGATATGAAAAATATACAACCGAAAGAGAGCAATGGAACATCAGAAGAATTTCATGTAGGGAGCATTATATTGAGCAAGAAAATTATTTTATTTTTGCCTTAAAGATACTTTTTAAATAAAAATTTTTTTCTTTAAAATGTGGTCACATCATCTATTTTTTATAGACAGGACATGGTTAAGTGAAGAACTATGTTATTTTTTTCTTTACATAGCATTAATGGGTTGATTTATTTTTAGTCATGAGAAGGTAGAATTAAGGAATGCTTAGGTGATTCTTTTGGGTGTGGCTACAAAGTTTTAAAAAGAAGTAAAACAGAGACAGAAATTCAAATCTATCCCACTAACCTTGTTGACCTCTAATTTGTAGGAAACATATTATGAAAAGCACATTTTTTGGTAGTAAACATTGATATTTTCACTGAAGTTTTACTTATCGACTGATAGTGCAAGAGTTAATAGTATTACTTTTGCTGGAATCTTAGCGTAAGTGGAGCACCGATAGAAAGCAGTTGGGGTGGCTCAATTTCATTGGCCTTAGATGCAATCCAGTCTAACAGAATAGATAGAATAAGTCCTTAGGTTTCTATTCTATGACTAGGCATAACCTGGTGCAGGAAACCTAGAGAGGACTAGTGAAGTCATGGATCTTGGAGAAGAACCTATTATCTCTACTTTCTAAGATTTCATAATCCCCAACTCTATCCTAAATATCTTTTCATATGCCCATGAACAAGTGTATCCCTCACCCCTCATCAGACAAATGAGCCAAAAAAGGCCAACAACAACAACAACAGACATGCCAAAGTGGACAGGCAAATACCCATGAGGCCTCACATTGGTCAAGGACAAGGAAGTAGGCTTCAGACATGAAAATGACTTTGGGCTAGGACAGGGAAGATGGCTCAGATATTTTGGTCATCCTGATAAGCCCTTAGAAACAGTGATCAGGAGAGTGCTCATGGAACTTTGTTTATTGCCTTGCTTGTTCTTTGACTATTTGTGTTTATTGTCTTGTTTGTTCCTTGACTATTTACATCTATTGTATTGCTAGTTCTAGAACTGACCTGAATACTTGCATGTAGTTAAAATAGTATAAAAGCAAAATGGAGGAGGGGGGATGTGACAGGGGGTTCTAGGGAGGGGAAATGGGGAAAGGGAATGGCATCTGAAATGTAAATAAATAAAATATCCAGTAATAAAAAAGACTAGATAACTAAAGAATACTAAGAGCCGGAAAATTCTTCCCCAGGAGAAGAGCACACCAAAATAACTATCCAGTGTCAAATGGTCAGCCCTGAAAATATACAGACAAGTAATATTATAAAGACTGAACAGAATATATTATTGTGTTTATATATTTAGGAATATATAAATAAATATGTACAATCCAAGAAAAATAAAGACTATGGATTTGAAAGTGAGAACTCAATGGGATTATATGGGAGGTTTTCCAGAAAAAAAGTGATACAATTAGATTATAATCTCAGAAAAGTTTTTTTTTCTAAAAAAGCCCTGATATCTGCCTTGTAGTCTGGTATATTAACTCCTTGCTCTGACAGGCTGAGTGTCCATTCGAATTTTTCTGCATCATGAATGTTTCTGCCACACTCATAAGAAACCATTTTGAAAACAGAATGCTTTCTCAAGTGTTCAACAACACAAACACATTCTGTATTAGGATTATCATTTCCAGTCAGCCCCAGGCTGCACCCGTCTATCACTATCGAGTTCTTTTTATCCCCTCCTTCATGATGTCCTAGCTCCTCTAAAAGTTTCATAGCTCTCTTATCACATAATTTATTTGGTCACTATTCATTTAAAAGACCCTGGGTTAATAGCAGTTCCTGTTATCTGGCCAGCTGATATTTCTGAGAAAAACTGTTTAATTGTGGATCATTTAATTGACTACCCAATGTAGTGTGTGTGTGAGTGTGAGTGTGTGTGTGTGTGTGTGTGTGTGCGTGTGCATATGCATTTGATAAAGAATTTTTTTGGTTGTCTTCTGTGATAGGGCCTGGGCATTACAATATGGCTGCTTTCATGCTGGAGTGGTTAGAACCTGACAGCTGTGCAGTTCACATAGCTGAATTTTTTGGAAGTCCCAAATGGGTGTTGGAGGCTTAGAGCTCCCTGATGAGCTGCTGGCCTTCAATTCAGCAGTTGACTCTGGAGCTTGATGGCAGCAGCCGATGACAGCAGCTGCACTTGAGCATGAATTTGGGAAGAAAAGGAGGAAGCCAGCTGACAGTATTCCAAAAAAGCAAGTTGCAAGGTGCAGAGCATTTTGAGAGTACTTCTCAGTCTTCAGTTAATCCTTTTCTTGGAAGTGTCCTCACAGATAGGACCAGACAAGTGTTCCCTGGGTTGATTCTAAATACTATCAACCATACAATTCAGACAAATCATCACACAAAGTTTGAGTTTTAAATAGAAAAATTAAGAAGGTAAATATCTCAACAAAAGAATACCCTAATCATTTCAGAACAGTAAAATTAGATGAAATAAAGGCAGCCAATACTAAAATGTGGTAGTGAAGTCCTGACATGTTTATAAACAGATGTGTTAGTTTAACAATGATCGTAGGCCAGCAATATACTTCATTCTATCTAAGTGGGAATTGTCACAGTTAAATCTCTCTTCATTACACATAATGTTGTACACATTGTCCTTCTTCTGTGTTCTGTTGTTGTTGAGATCGTTAAAGCTTCCTTCACTAAATGTGAGACAGAGAAAGAAGCAATGCAGCAATACAAAAGCAGAGATAGTGTTAGACATAACTGCACTATGCAGCAGCAAATTTCTCCTGGAAGTCTCTTGTTCAAGCTGGAAATCCTAAAACTGCTGAGTTAGCCTTTTAGTCTGAGAGAAGCTTCACCAACTATAATCTTCATTTTCCTTTTTTACCTATTGGGGGATTGGTCTGGTGCTGCAATATATTTAAATGCTAAATTCTGTACCTCTAGACTTGGTTGTTCAAGACAAGTGAATTCCCATATACAACAACTTTTGTTTTTCAAACCTTCCTCCCAACTTGAAAATTTATTGTTAAATTAGTTTATGAGTTAAACAATATTAAAGAATGTAAACAAGGTAGCTATAGCCAATTACTGGAGGCAACAGAGGTAGGCAGGATTTTTCCCTACAATGGCTGTCACTAACTAATTTTATATTAAGAAGACATCAGTTTGAATCCCAGTTGCACAACTGATCACCTACGCAGACTCCAGCAAAATGCCCATCTTCTAGTTTCTGTCTGTTAAGTTGTGAAACGAAGATATACTCAGACTTCAGGTTGTTTAGAAGACAAATATTAATGGGTGGGTATAAATTAATTAAATTATTTCTATCCTCATCTAGCTTCCAGAGGAATGAAACTCAGACTATGATTTATCTATTTATTTTTCACACAATTACTGGGGGATTACTAAGATCAAATTTTCTAATGGATAGACTGGCTACTTCCCCAGATGTGCTTCCCAAATACTTGCTGTTTGTGTCTTCTCAGGTTATTTCTGCTCCACCAGCCTGTACTAAGGGTCCATTTTGCTTGGGCACATGCTTCTGATTCATCACACGTAATGGAGACCTCCTCCTCCCTATATCTTCCTCCTTCAATCTCTTCTTCCTTCCTTCTTTCTACTCCAGGGTATGGAACTCATTTTTATTTCGTTTTTCTTTCTTTTCTTTTTTGGTTTTTTTTTTTGTAGCACTAACTTCTTATCATGAGCTAAATGTGTTTTTCTTTGAAAACATAGTAACCTTGAAAGCAGAAAAAGCCAAAACCAAAAAGGAAGGACAGATATTTCAATGAATATGATCTCACTAATTATGATCTCAGAATCAATTCATTAACTGCCAATGTACAGAATTATCTGAAAAAGATCACTATCAAGTAGATTCCATTCTCACAAAACAATAAAAAATAATATAATATAAAAGATGCTTTCTTACTCAAGAAATAAGTTCTTTATTTACCACTATAGAAAAATAAGTAAATATGTACTGATTTCAAATTTTTCTTTTGACTCTCCTAAAAGTATTTATTCATTTGTAACTGTATACATTCTCTACTGTATTTCATTTATAACTGTATTCTTAGAATTTGTAAATAGATGAGTAAGCTTATATAGGTGAATAAAATTAGCTCACAGGTAACTTATGCGCTATGTGATTTCCACCTGTTATCTCATTCCATCCTCAAAGCATTCCAGTGATGTCATGTAAGAATGTGATTGCAAAAGTTGTCACAAGCAAATCAAGCTTGAGTGAAACAAAACAACTTTCCACTATACTCAGTCTAGCAAGTTAAAGAATAGGAACTCCCTTAACCTGACCATCAAATTCATTTTCCTAATCATGGTACTACATTGCAAAAGTCTATTAAATTTTACAAAATTAAATCATCCTTTAAAAATACAATCATCTTATTTGTTTAAAATATTTATGATTTTACTTTGTGTTACTAATCACTTAATCCTTTCTTATCCTTAATCTAAAAATGCTACTCTCATATTCCAGTGTAACGAATTCCTTTGAATATGATATATTTAATGTGAACCACAACTTTGGCAAAACATGCCTATTTTGTAAGTTATTCAAATGTATCTCTTCTAAAATTCAAATAACATTTGGTATATTTAATCTTGATACATATCTCTTGTAATTAAAAATAGTAATAAAAATAGAAAGATTGAATGAGAAGAAAAGGGGAGGGAGATTTTTGAAACTCAGAAAACAGTGTGTCAAAAACAATTATCTATTGTAAAATCGATGTGGAAATTTTTGCTTTCTTTGGACACTCAGTTGTGTTAGGCATAATTTTTCTGGGACCTGTCTTATGAGAGAATGTTTGCTGAAGCAGACAAATGAGAGAATATTTTGCTGTGAACAGACACATAGTGTTTTTTGGTGACTGTCTTATGAAAGAGCATGTGATGTTTGTTGCAGTGGATGCTTGAGAGGGCACAGGATGTTTAGAAAGAATACGAATATAACCCCACAAACAGTGAGACGACACTCTTGCATTGGTTCACCTTGCAATGCTTTACTGGATTTTGCTGATCTTTGCTTCTTGTGACTTTGTAGAGAAAAAGGTGCCAAAAAAAACCTTTTCAAGGTATTCTGGCTATTTCTTGCCAATTCTGGGGGCTCGTGGTTGCTACTGCTTTGCATTTGGTGCTTGCAATTGAACTGAACGGGTTCAACTGATTCCTGATTGGAATCATCCCAAAGAACTAGTTCTAAACAGGTCCACCTTGACATTTCCTATTAACCTTTTTTCTTCCCAGCCTTTGTTCAGTGGGCTAGAAAGGAGGTTGATTCCTTATTAAAGCAGGTTTTGAAAAACCTAAGCCTACAAAAATAGATAAAATGTGAAATTTTGAATATTTTCAACATGAAAAAATGACAAATGCTTGAATTAATTTGGAACAATAACTTTGCTATGATTGTAACATAATTTACACATGTATGGAAATTTTATACTGTACTCCAAAAATTTATATAATTATTATGTATCGAAGGACAGCTTAGAAACAGAAAATATTAAAAATCAGATAAGATTAAAAAAATCCATTGCTGAGATATTTAATTGATTTTAGAGAATCTGTACCCTTGGTTAATGGTGTATCAATATTTACCTGTTACAATATTTTCATTTCACTATTTAACAAGTTATCAACATTAAATATGTTTCAACTGCTAAAAAGACACTTTAATTTAGCAATGATTCTAGATGGTAGTTAATATCGCTGTTGGAACATTTTCTCTCCTAATTTTCTCCTCAAAGAAAGCCCACAGTCACAGTAAGAAAAAATAATATTTTCCTTTATTTATTATGTATTTTCACAAGTACACACAAGAGGGGGTGTGTGTTTGTGTGTGTGTGTGTGTGTGTGTGTGTGTATGTGTGATTTAATCGAAGTTGGTTTTTTTTTCTACCATGTTGGTCCTAAGGGATTTAAATGGGGTCACTGGGCTTGGCTGTAAACATCCTTAGCTGGTAAAAGTGATGAGTGTGGTCTAAAATGTTTTTGTATCTCTCTTTTGTTTAAGATATCTCTCTTGTTGTGCCAGAATTTGCCAAAGTATTGGAATTTTTTTATCTTTTGTATTACAAATAAATATACAGGTCTTAAATTTCAATAATTGTGGATTAAAAATAAAACTTACCCTGATTATAGTGAATTGAGTAACATAATCTCAAATATTCTTTTCCCGTCCCTAACATCTAACCCATTCTGGCAAAGAGTCTCTGTTAACCAATCAATGTCCTATTAGGAAACACTATGTACCTTGTGAACAAGATAGGATGGGATGGATGAATTGCAGTCTTTTTGCTTAAATATTATTAATGTGGAAACAGAAACCATAACACCCAAATATATAGAAAGCATTCATGAATTGGACAAACATTCTTGGTTTTGAGAGAAGACATGTGACTATGAGAGTTTCAAATGGTGCTATGAACTTCACTACTCCTGGTTAGAATCTCATCACTCATCAGACACTCATCATTGTCTCTATACTCCACAACTTTTCCTGCACTTCCTGTCTGAGTATCAAGGAACTTTATTTGTGTGTAACCAAATAGTAAAAAGTGATACAAGTGTCCATGTTTATTATGAATATATAACCTATGTTTATTAAAAATAAGCTATATATTTATCTAATAGAAATATACAAAATGAAAAATATAGATTGGTATCTGTCTTGAAGCACCTGCCTATATTTTCTACGTCAATCTTCTGGCTTGTTGTACAAACAGTCCTGTTGGTCATGTGAACCTAGCCTAATTTGGCCTCTGCAAATCTCATCAGCATTTCTTTGGATAGAATCTCTATCAAAATCTATTCCCCTCTCTTTCCTGTCTTCTTCCTCATAGGATTTTTTAAATCATTGTGTGCAATAAGAATACTCAAGCATTTTTGATTCAGAAGTCATCTATTTACCGAAAATTACTCAATACATGCATGATAGAAGCAACTATGTTATCTAGATTTAGGTGATCTATAGTGATTTCCATAATAAATGTATGTCTAGAATCTTTGATATAAAACTATGTCTATGTCTGATATTTTTCTGGAAAGTAAAACTAAATGAACAATTTCTTCTAGTTGAGACTGTCATTGATGGACTTCAAAAAGTCAAAGTGCTTGGAATAGGCTAAAATCAGCAACCCTGAGCTGGGAGACATGATATTTATAGGTTTTTTTTATTTGGTTGTTTTTTGTTTTTTGGTTTTTTTTTTTTTTGGCTGAAAGTCCAACTAAATAATGCCTAGAAAACATGTAAGAAACTGTCCTTGTTATCTTACCTCGCTGTGAAGATTCCTTCAGAGTATGCACTAAAAAGACCATCCCTGAAATTCTTCATTTAGCTTGCTAAACTCACAATGGTAGAATAATATTAAAGGCAAAATACTATCATGTGTAACCTTTCAAATAGTAAGTTAATGTAACATAAATTCTAACCTGAAAGTATTAGTCCACAGAGAATTATCTTTCTGTTTGTTATCTTTTGATGTATTGTTGCAATAACAAGACATGATGTTATTTCAGTTAGAAAACCTCTGGAGAAAGTGAATATAGGCAATTAGTTCTACTTTCAGGGGAATATAACCACAGTGCAGAAATAAGATTTCTTCATGGTGTTGTAGAACAGGTCATGACTTTGACTGTAAGAGTTTTCTAATGAGTCATCTGATTATTTACACATAAATATTTCTTGCTTGTTTGGAAGTAGAATCTCACTCCACGACTGGTCAAGTCACAGTATCTTCTACATTTCATTCAAAATATGAACATTTGTTCATAGCTTGCAATTTTAGTAAAGAGTATTTAAATGTCTACGTTTAAAACACTATCAGATAGAAGTGATGGTTTGGTGTAAGGGAATGTTAGAGTTACCTGACTGTGTTATAATATGCTAACTTGTCTCCCACTATCATCTAAGTATGATCTTGGTATCTCTTAGACAAGTCACAAGGTATTCAAACATTGGGTTCCTTAGATGCAGGGATAGACAATAAAAACATCTCCAGTTCATCCAACATTCTGATTAAATGATGTACCAAAGGTTTAACATCAACAATATTGATCAGCTGAAATCAGAGAATAATTATAACAAAATTTCTTACCTTCCTGAAGAATGGGTATAAATTACATTATTCAGCTGATGCTAATGATTTATTAGCAATCATAATATTTCAAGAATATTTTCAAAAGCATTCATTTTTGGAGACTAAAAATTCTCTCTATGTAAGTAGAATCTGTTAGGTAATATGTGGAAGCATCACTTGTTCATAATATGTTGTTGGTCTATTCAGTTAGGCTGCTGAAAAGAGAGAGGTGGAGGATTTGGTACACAGAGAGAATTTCTGTGATAGAGTAAGATGCAGGGAATCTGAGGAAGAGGGCCACATGAACCTGAGGGGAGGTTACTAAATTTGTGGCTGGACTTAGAAAACAATAAATGGAATAATGGAGTTACAAGCTAGTGGGAAAAAGCCGAAACTTTGATCTAGGGGTTTAGTCATAACTCATTCTGAGTCTTTATTTCAGGAACTTGAGCGCAGGTGGAAAAGGCCACAGTTACAAATAACATATACCATCAGGCATAGACTCTAAGCTTAGAAAAGTCTCAGGTAAAAAGTACAAATAAACATATCTCCAAACAGTTTCCTAACAAGGTGGGAAGCAAAATCCTTTTGAGAGAGAGTGAGTGGAGGCCTTTGGGCTTGCAGGTGCTAGAGCTGCCCTGCTATCTCTCTCTAACAAGAAACTGAGGATTCAATATGTGAGGCTTATCCCACGTACAACAGGGTTCCAGAGAAAGATCAAAAAGCATTCTAAAAAGAGCTAGACAGCCCTATTCGGGTCCACTCAGGAGACACCTATAAGAGCCCAGGGAAAGGGACTGTAGCAGGCAGAGCTTTAGTGAAGGGCAACAGTAGCCTGCAGGACCAAGATAGGAAGGCAGAGTTAACTACCATAGACACATGCTGGCCTGAGGAACCTGAAGATTTTTCTAGAGATGAAGCTGGACTGAAAAGCCCCAAACTTCTGAACTCGTAAGATATTAAGTTCAAAAACAATAAAAAAGAAAAAAAAACTAGGTATAAAAAAATCACAGAAAAAAACATTTAGTTTAAAAATAAAAAGATGAAGTCTATAAGAAAAGAACTTATAAAAAATGTTCTATGTTGAAAAATAGAGAAAAATAAAATGACAGAGGGCATCTGGATCCTACTTAGTTTTGTTTCACCTATTAGCATACAGATAATTTTATTTCAATAAAAATTTCAATTTTATATATCTTTTTAAAAGAGAGATCAATATGAGGCAGATTTAGAGAAAAAGAAAAATGAAAAATGGAGACAAACCTTAGAACAATTAGAACTAGTAATAACTGCAAAAAGGTTATTAGACCTTCAAGGATCAGATCTGCACTTTATGAATGAATTACAACAAGTGCACACATAGAATTTAATGTTTACAATTTAGTAATGGTTAGAAAATTGCAGGAGATATAAAAACACAAGCTGGGCAGTGGTGGTGCACGATCTTTACCAATCCCACATCTGATAGGGGGCTAATATCCAATGTATACAAAGAACTCAAAAAATTAGACTCCAGACAACCAAATAACCCTATTAAAAAACAGGGTATAGAGCTTAACAAAGAATTTTCAACTGAGGAAACTCGAATGGCCGAGGAGCACCTAAAGAAATGTTCAGCATCCTTAGTCATCAGGGAAATGCAAATCCAGCTATACCACTCCTAGGCATATACCCAGAAGATGCTCTAACATATAACAAGGACATATGCTCAACTATGTTCATAACAGCCTTATTTATAATAGCCAGAAGCTGGAAAGAACCCAGATGTCTTTCAACTGAGGAATGGATACAAAAAATGTGGAACATCTACACAATGGAGTATTACTCTGCTATTAAAAACAATGAATTTGAGAAATTCCTAGGTAAATGGATGGAACTAGAAAATATCATCTTGAGTGAGGTAAGCCAATCACAAAAGAACATACATGGTATTCACTCACTGATTATTGGCTATTATCCCAGAACCTTGAAATATGGAAGATTCAACTCAGAGGCCACATGAAGCTCACGAAGAAGGAAGAACAATTGGGGGGTGCTTCGGTCCTTCTTAGAAGGAGCAACAAAATACTTAAGGGAGCAAATATGGAGACAAAGTGAGGGACAGAAACTGAAGGAGGGGCTGTCTGGAGACCATTCCACCTGGGTATTCATCCCATGTGCAGTCACCAAAGGTAGATGCTGATGTGGAAGTCAGGAAGTGCATGCTGTTATGAGCCTGATATAGATGTCTCCTTAGAGGTCTGCAAGAGTCTGACATATTCAGAGGCAGATGCTCACAACTAGCCATTGAGCTGATCATGGGCTTCCCAAAGGAGGAGTTAGAGTGAAGACTGTTGGAGCTGAAAGGGTTTGTAGCCCCATGAGGAGAGCAATAATACCAACCAACCAGAGCTCCCAGGGTCTAAACCTCTAGCCTGGGAGCACTTAGGGAGGGAATCCATGGCTTCAGCTGTATATACAAGGATGGAGGGCCCTGCTGGGCATAGGTGGGAGAAGAGATCCTTTGTCTCATGAAGGCTGGGTGCCCCAGGGCGTGGGAATTTGAGGGTGGGGAGGTGGGAATGGAGGGGTAGGTAGGGGTACATCCACAGAGAAGCAAGAGGAGGGGTGAGGGGATAGGGGGCTCCTGGCTGGGTAGGCGATGGGGTAAGGAGATAACATATGAAATGTAAATAAAACATCCAATAAAAGAAAGATTTAAAAAAACACACAAAAAGCCCATTTCTGTGGCTGTGAAGGATCAGGTCATTCCCTAAATGGCTAAAGACAAACAGTTCCTAAGGATAAATTCTTCTGTAATAATTCAGGGAGAAAATTTCCCATAAAATTTAGAAGACAGAGAAGGAATGGAGATAAGGCATATGAATGCAGGTCATCCACAAAGCCTTCCTAGAAAAATGTTTTCTCTAGAGATAATCTCAAAGGAAGGCCCCAGTGTTCTGCGATAATCCAAAGCTGTGGCAAATGCCAACAGTGGACTAATGAATGTGGACCAGCAAGGAACAAATAAAGAAACTCCTTATCAAGAAATGCTGCAGGAGGCCCCATTATCAAATTCAAGTTATCCACTTTAGGCTAGATAACAATCCCTAAGGATAAATTCTTTTATAATAATAATAATAATTCAAGTAGAAATTTTTCTCTGGGATATGGAAGATATGGAAGGAATAGACATAAAGTTCATGAATGTAGGTTATCCAAAGATATTAAGGACAATTTTTCAATGTCAGGAAAGTCACTTGGTGCCTTCACTCAAGGCTCCAAAAAACCAGCATGAGCCATTCATTTCCTGTCTACCAAAAAAAGCTGCTCAAAGCGTAAATAAACCACTTAACAAGATAGAGCTATTCCTATGACTAAAACAAGAGAATCTAAAGATACCAAAACAAACTAACTAACCCCTTCCCCCAAAAAACAGATATTTTTGCAAACTATGATAAATGTTAAAATAAAAACAAAGTTAAAATTACAGTAAAATGGGCCTGAGATTAAAGGATTTGTGAACACTGGTACAGATGTAACTTTAATGTTACAAGATTCCTGGAATCCATCTTGGCCACTTCACAGGGTTTCTGTATAGCTCCTATGAATTTGGGATTGTCTCAGGTGGAAAGAAGTATCAGATGGATTAAATAAATAGGATCAGAAGGTGAAATAGGAAAATTAAGGCCACATTTGGCCAATAGAGCCAAAAGCCATGGGGAAGAGAACTATTGCAACAGTGGAAAGCATAGATTAGCATCATCCTCAAACTTTAGAAACAGGCTGTTAAAGAAAAGATGTTCTTAATAAAAACTTTAAAAAGTGTTTTTGAAAACATCTACAGACTATCCAGGCTGTCCATAAGTTGAATACAAAAGAGGGTGACTCTTCAACTTTATATGTGGGAGTGACTGCTGATAGTTCACCTGCTGCCCTACCTACTAAAGTGGAAAACTGACAAACCTGTTTGGGTAAAAGAGAAGTCTAAGAGCAGCTGAAAGTTCAACATATAGAAGAGTCTACCAGCCCCTAGAATTCTCCTGAATTTCTCATTAAAATGAATACAGGAAAATGGAGAATGTTGACATACCTGCGAGCAATTAATAGAATCATTTAATTAATGGAATCTTAACAACATCTCCTAACTACCTAGGGCATGATCTATTATAGTGATTAATTTAAAAGATTTCTTTGTCATAATCCTTTTATATGAGTATGAGTGAGAAAGGTTTGTATTCTCAGTACCTTGGTTTAATAGAAGTTGTCCAGTAAAGAGATGTCTTGTGTCTTTCCACAAGAAATGTTTAATAATCCTACCTTATGTCAATATTTGTACAACAGCCATTAGAAATCACTCATAAACAGTTTCCTCAATCCAAATTTATCATTTTATGGATGATATATTACTGGTTGATTCAGATGCAAATGCCTTAGATGGGGGGTAATGTTTGATGAAGCGAAGAGAATTTAGCCTTGCTAGGGATTGCAAATTGCCCATGAAAAGATGCAGAGAGGTAATTATAACAATTATATAAGATATAAGATAGGTCTACAAAAGATTTGATCACAGAAAGTACAAATCAGGAAAGACCAATTGAGAAGTTCTAATGATTTTCAGACTTGTTGGGAGACATTAATTGGCTAAGGTCTATAATTGGATTAACTACTCAAGAGCTAAGTAATTTATTCCAAATCTTACAAGGTGATAAAGACTTAAGTAGCCCAAGAAAATTAAAGGCTGAGGCTGAAAAAGAATTAGCTCTGTTAGAAAAGAAATTACAAGAGTCACGAGTAGATTATTTAGATAAAAATATGGCTTATATTTTAGTTATTTTACCTTCTACTCATTCTCCCACAGGAATACTTATGCTGAGAAAAGATAATATCCAAGAATGGATATTTTTAGCATAAAAAATAAAACATTAAAGACCTGTATAGAAAATGTTTTTAAGTTAATTTCAGAAGGAAAAATGAGACTTTAGCAATTAGCAGATCAAAAATATAAAAGATGTATGCCATTCTTATGGTAATATTCGATTTCCCAGAATGTCTTAATATAGTTACTGACTCTCAATTTGCTGAGTTGTTTCACAAATAGAAACTGTTGAACTTATTCAGGATGATTTAGAATTAACTTCTCTGTTTATTCAACTACAAAATGTTTTCAGAAATAGAAGTATACCATTGGGAATAATATTATCATACCAATATGGTTCTACCAGTTCCTTTAACATAAGACAACAATGAAACTTATCAACTGTTAGTTGGAAAGGAACTAGAAGCATAAAAATTCCATTAAAAACATGATAACAGTAAAGATTTAAAGAAATAAGATTTAAAGCCAAGGATATTACAAAGAAATATCCTACCTGTTCATTGTATAACCAGACTTCATTAGTTACAGGGAATAACCCAAGAAGTACCCAAAGAAATGGAATTAGGCCAATGTATGTGTATTATTTTGCAGAGCTTGGAATTAAAATACGTATACCATACAATAGACACATTAAGGATTTCAGTGGATGACTGCTTTAAGTTCTGAGAAGTCTGTAATAAGATATTTATTAGAGGTTATGGCACTATGGGAATACCTAAACAAATTAAGACTGACAATTCTCCAGCATTTTTTCACGTTGTAATGTAAATCATATTACATTTATGCTAAACAATCTTATAGGACAAGCAGTTGTAGAGAGATCTAATCACATTTCAAAGGAGATGCTTAACAAATACAGGTGGGTAACAAGGACCCTCAGAAATAGATTACACAGTGATTTATTAACTTTAAATTTTGAATGCTAATAACAATAAAACAACAGCTGCTGTGAGACATTGGATTATGGGGAAAACTGCTGGACTAAATGAGCCTGTTTATATCGTAGCAAATGATACAGCTAGTTTTCTTAAAACTGACCAATATACCATTTCTTAAAAAGAGACCCCAAAAGGAAAATAATGTCCCAAATCAGCATGAGTCAAATTTAAGAGATCGATATCCTCATTCACATGAAGTGAGTGGATGGTTTTTGTCACTCAGTGAATGATGGAGGCTGCCATTGTTTAAAAAGAGTTGTCTGCCAATTGTTAATTATCTTGATCAGGGAGAAAACGAAGTATAGGTTGTTAAACTCAGGGATTTCTCTCTTTTTCTTTTCTCTATCCTCTGTCTTCTTTCTTTCTTATGCTAAGAGGAAAGGGAGGAGAAAGCTTGAAAAGAAAAGAAATAGGAGGAGATATGCTAATAAAAGGGTAGATTATTGAATCAGTTTTAGACCAAGGAACATCAGGAATATGAATAATTTTACATTGGTATGGACATTGGATATTAGTACAGATTTAGGATTATATTTTGATAAATATACTATATATGTGTGTGTTTCAACTCTTGTTTAAGGTATTATACCTCTGTAATGTAAAGTTATAATTCTTGAAAGCTGCTATTAAAAACTGTTTAGACTAATTAAAAAGCACAAGTTAGCAGTCAAATAGACAAATTCATTGTCATGCTAGATACTTGTTGCAGTAAATTTCCAACCCAAATATGACCTGTTAAAGAAAACACAAATCAATAACTATGAATAGAAGCTGCACACCTAGATTGGGCAGATTCACCACTAAACTATTCTCCAGCTATGAGACCCTTATAACTTGCAGGTTTTCCAAGTCACGATCTTGTCCTTCCACCTCCTGCTCTTCTGTCATCTTCCTCTTTGGTCGTCTTCCTCCTCCATCATCCTCTCTCTCCAGTCATCCTCTCTCTCTCTTCCCACAAACCTTTATCTATCCAACTCCCCTTCTACTACCCAATCTCTGGCTCTAGCCTTTATTTTACAAATTAAGGTGGACAGAAGGTTCATTAGAATTCACCTGTGTGCTCCTCTGCAGCCCTTCCCAGGAAAGGTGAATTAGCATCAGAATACAAGACCAGGACTATCCACAACAGATTCTAGTCTAATTAATTACAATGAGATGCTTTCAAAGAAACAGACAGTAAAGAGCTAGAACAAGCAATAGTTGCATATTCTGATAAACTATAGATTGACAGATGGTCTTCAAAATCTTCAGAGATCCATGAAATATAGCGGATTACGTTGTTTTATGATTAAAAGACTTTTTTGGCAGTAAGACATGTCTGCTTCTGGCAGTACCCCTTTTCTATTTAAAAGAAGATGATGAACATCAACTAACATCCTTATGGAGTTTCTTTCATATATGGCAAGGTAACCAGTGGGCAACATGTCACTCTTGCTTCAACTGCTGAAAGAATGCTGTCCAAACAGGAAAATTGAGATGCAGGGAAGTCAGTTGCCAAACTTTGCCAAGACAGGTAAGTAGTTCTTCATATTTCATGTTTCATAAAAAGTCTGTCAGATACTCTGGGCCAGAAGACTAAAGATAGATGCCCCAACATTACAGAGAAATTTTGGGGAAGGTTAACACAGCCAGCTTTTTCTGTCAATTCTATAGTTTTTGAAGCTGCTTGCCTACATTGCCTACTTACTCAGGTAGTGTTCCTTCTTTCTCAGAGAGCTGATGGGGATGAGTACTAGATAGTTATAGTCTCATGTATAAGTTGTTTAAGATGAAAGACAGTAATAATTCTAAGAAAATGTTTTAGGTTGAGAATGCAAGTTATGATAGAAATTGGTTTAGGTACAGAACTTTGAGCTCACCAAGACTGGATAGATCGTAGAATACTTTCTCCAAGGCCACCAAATACATATAGACATTATGAATGTAAATCTTACCTGATAGTTTTCATAATTGTTATTATTGTATATAGTTCATAATCATAAGAAAAAGAATCTTTTATTGGTCTAAAGGGGAGAAATGTAGAGAAAATCTTTTGTAAAATATATGGAAGCATCACCTGTCAATAAAATACTGTTGGCTTACTAGCAGTAAATAGGGAGACGGAAGCTCTAGTACAAAGAGAGGATTTCTGGAAGAGTCTGCCACAGGGATTTTTTCCTGAAATCAGAAGAAGATGGACACATTAACTTGAAGAGAGGTAACTAAGTACATGATGGGACTTGAACTCAGGGCCTTTGGAAGAGCAGTTAGTGCTCTTAACTCCTGAGCCATCTCTCCAGTCCCTCGTGTATTGTTTTTAATACTTATAGAAACTTAATCACGCTCAAAGCAAATTAAATGGGGAACGAGAGTATGAGCTTATTCTATAGTGTGCTACCTAAAATGGAAATGAGAATAAATCCATCCCAGGAAAAGTGATCCCATTGCAATAAATCCTAGGAATTTCAAGGGAGAAATGAACAGCTTGATATAAATAATTCTCGAAAGTCATTTTGTTGATAAAAACATTCTTTGTTTTGTGGAAATGATAGATTGTATTTCTACATACTCCAAACTAGTTAAGAGAATGGTCAGCAGAACCTTTTATGAGTCTGTAATTAAATTTATCTAGTCAATAATACTTCTCTGTATGCTTAAAGGTGAAAATTTAGAGAAGCCATGCACCTGGGCATCTGATTGACATCATCTTTATTTAATATAATAATGCCAATTGAGTACCATTGAGAAGTTCATAATGGCCTTTATTTACATTTAATTAGCACCTCTCTGAATTAATTCCTCATTTTATAAACCTAATGCAACCTTAATACTGGAAGATGTGAATTGAATATGATAACAACGTGTACCTGGTTGTTTTAATTAATCTGTCTAAACTGAACATGCCACTTCAAATTCAGAAAGCTCAAGCTTATGCTACCCTTAGACTTATCATCATGTTAATTGGCTGCTGTGATAGAAGAGGGCCTCTATGTTATCTCACTCTGTGGCAGGTTCTAGTAGAAATTAGTATGAGGAGTAAATATATAAATTTTATTTCAGATATTAGGCTAGCAGGAAATAAACAAATACTAAAATTAGTTAATAGTAAATGAGAAAAAACAAAGGCAATTCAAAATATATTTTCATATTATTTTAAAATTTTCTGCAATGAGCCAGATAACTTATTAATGAGACACTTATAAATCATATACATAATATGTTTATATATATATATATACACACATATATGTATACATGTATACACACACACACACACATATCATTTTTTGTTCTCAATGGTGTTACAAAGTACAAATTTGTGCCTTAGAAATCCAAGGAAAACTTTCATCATATCAGTGTTCTGACTATATTTTATTGACCTCAACATTCATGAAGATGAGTGAGAAGCAAGCAAGGAAATAATAAGACTACACTGGTCTTAACGGTGTGGACAAGGAACAATATGTGTGATGGTGATTTGAACAAATAAGTGATTCTCCCATTTGGGAAGATAGTGGGAAACCTCAAGGATAAAGCAGTTACAACATTCCAAATACATGACTCCTTTACAAATGTTGCTTTTTTTTTAAAAAAAATTACCTGCTTGCAATGGGATTGGATCCAAGATCATTTGTTTAAATTCAGAGACCAAGATTAGCATCTGTTCCCAGTAATTAAATAAATGATTACTCATTGTATCAGAGGTATACACCTCGAAATTTTGATTAGGACCCAGCCATACTGAGATTAAAAGAAAGAAGACTAATCTACTTAGAAAGGCAAAGCATTCAAAATACACCAGGATACACCAGAAAATGCAAAGTAGCAACCAAAGGAATGCTGTCCTGTGCGTTAAAAATTAAAAATTACTAGAAAGAAAATACAACATGCAATGTCAAATCCTAGTCAGTTCTGTCAATTGGGACCAATGCCAAAGTCAACCAAAATTAATGTCACAAAAGCCTAAGTATAAAAGTCACTTGCAGTAATTTTCTCTCTGATCCAAAAATTTAGACTAATGTTGTCATGTTATGAGTGTTGCCATGGCATATTTAATGGCAAGATTTATAAAATTTCAATATAACTCAAGGAAAAGCAGATGGCAGTGTCTACGTTTCTTTTTTTCTTTCTTTTCTTTCTTTCTTTCTTTCTTTTTTTTTTATTTTACTAAATTTGTTCTTTGACAACTTGATATGGGCAGAGAATGCACTGTACATTCTCACCACACACCACACACTCTCTTCCTACTATTACAGTTATTTTCTCCTTCCTCCACTCAAGCACCTTCCCCACACTCATCTGTTTTCTTTTTGTTTGTTTTGTTTCCTGACCCTCTGACTTTAACTGACCATCTACATGATCATGGGTTTGAAGTATCCATTAGAGCCTGGTTGGCTCATCACTGGATACGCAACTGAAGACAAAGTCTACCTTTTTCCCAGATTCAATCCATAGCTGGTATATCATCTAGGGAATTTAGGATCTCTTGAGCCCTTTTTAATACCCAATTAATTGGTGACAGTCCTGGTCTTGTGCAGACTCATTGCATCTTTTGTGAAATCCTATTTACAGTGTCTGTATCATGTACTGAAGATGACATTTCAGTCTGTTTCAACATTTTAGTTCTTATGTTCTTTTACTTCTAATTTGAGATGTGATCTGAGTATTGAGGGAATAAGAAAGCATGTCTTGAGGACTAAACATTTAACTGCCACATATGGTCAGAACCTTAAACAACCACCTGCATTCACTGTTGCCTTCTTGAAAGAGACGCTGCTCAGAGGATGAGGGCAGCATTGGTTGTCTGTGGTTATAAACAGAAATATTACAGTTTGGTGCCATGTCAGTTTAGCTAGGCAACAGTTACTTTCCTATAACCTTTCTAGCCATAACATTTTGGTAGTGTTCACAGTACTAGGCAGATATTTCCTTTGATGAAATAGGTGTAAAATACAATGAGACCTATTGATGACCCCAGTCATGTCACTAGTGCAATAAGCATGTAGTAACAAGCAGGTTGGCATTGTAGTGTATAGCACTCACGCCTAGGTAAGATCTTTAATGTCTTTTCTTCCCAACAGATTTCCTATCACCTCTGTGTACTATACATACTAGACAAGAGGTTTCAGTTCAATTTCAGATTGATTTCTCTCTATGTGGCTACCAGTGTGCATATGTCTTCAACAAAAGGGTCTTATCATGTGACTAGATAACTTTGCTCACTATAGTTCTTTTTATTTAACCAGTTTTATCTACTTTCCTGAAAATTCCAGAATTTCATTTTTACAGCTGAATAAAATTGTGTGTGTGTGTGTGTGTGTGTGTGTGTGTGTATACTCAAATTTCCAGTATCTGTTCAGTTATTGATGGACATCTAAGATGTTTCCAACTCCTTGAAATTATGAATAGAGCAGCAATGAACATGGATAACCAAATACAATTTCAGTAGCATATAGAGTCTTTGGTTATATGCCCAGAAGTCATATAAGTGGGCCATAAGGTTCTATTTCCACACTTTTGAGAAACATCTACATTGATTTTCATAGTGAGTGCACCAATCTACGCTCCCACAGCAATGGAAAAAGAATGGCCCTTTCCTTACAACCTCTTCAGTGTGTTCTCATTTTCGAAAATAATTGTTCTGTTAGGAATGTGATAAAGGGTCAAGTGCATTTTTATTTGAAGATCTATTGTTTTACACACACACATGTGGTGTGTGTGTTTGTGTGTGTGTGTGTGTGTGTGTGTGTAAGCTGAGGCGGCAGCCATTGAATTGTACTGGATCTATACTTATAAGCAGTTACAAGTCAACCAGCATGTGATTGAGGACTAAACGCCAATCTTCTGCCAGAGCAATAATTGCTCTTCACCACTGACATTTCGTGGTGAGGTGTTTTTGTTGTTGTTTTTGTTGTTTGTTGTTTGTTTGTTTCATTTTGGCCTTGAAATTTTTCTATGATTTTATTTAAAATGCTTTCTTTGACTTTGTAATAGCATTCTTATTTGTTCATAATCAATAAACTTGGTCCTTTTGTAACGTCACACTTAAGTTACATTTTCAGATCATGGTTTTTGTAGAAGATTATAATTGACTTTGACTGAATTATTTCAACTTATCCTCAGTTGCAAATTTAACTACTGTTGTCGAGCCATTCCTCCATCTCTGGGATGAGGCTGACTTGATCATGATAGATGCTGGTTTTAATATGTTCTTGAATTTGTTTTGTAAGCATTTCATTAAGAATTATGTATGCCAATCTCCCTGAGCATTGGTGGGACAATTATCAATACAAAGTGTGTAAATTGATTTTAAAAACACATCAAAGACAGGTCCCAGCACGAGCAATTTGTTTCTTGATTATTCCACTGGTGTCTTTGGGCATCTGGCAGGCTGTGCATAGGATGAATGGTGTTCTCTTTCAGCACTCTGTCCCCTAAGTTGTATTTGTTTTCTTAATCTCTATACTATTACTGAAATAAAATGATAAAAGTTTTGAACAACATACTGCTAGTCAAGGAAAGGGTGGGCCCTGAGGAATGAGGGCCAGTCATGTTTGAATAATAGATTATCAGCTGGAACAGCATTAAGAAGGTATCCTCCATTGTCCACTACTGCATATTCCTTCCACTATAATCTTGGATGATTATGTTTTCTCCTTTATCCTGTATGGATGCAAGTTGAGTGTATCTGTGTTACAGGCATGTTTTGAGTGAAATGTAGTTTTCTTCCTGGGACAACAATATAGAAACTGGGAAGACCCAGCAATTTGAATTTGGATTCTGCTTCTAACTCTGATTCTGTAACTTGACCAAGCATAAATTCTTGAGTCTGATTCATTCATTAGCAAAAGCTTCATTGATTCATTCACTGAAAGCTTCATTTGGAACATGTATTCCAAAGTGTCTGCACAAACTTACAATAGTAACAATGAGACTTCTTATTCTTGGTCATCTTAGCTCACACGTTTCCTGTCATTTTTTTTTCATTTTTTTTTTGTCATTTTACTTGGTAAGAAATTGTTTTTTTAACCTCAGTTTTAATCTGTATATCCTAAATGAATTTTAAGCATCCTTAAGAAATTCTTTTCCTTAATAAATTTTTCTTAATAAATTTCTAAAAGAATTTTAAGCATTTATTCAAGTGCCTAGGTGTAATTTACATTATCTTTGAACACATGCCATTCAAACCTCTGTCTTTCATTTGGTTGATTTCAGTTCTAGGAATTTTTTACCACATAGCTGGTACATTATTGAGAGATATTTTCTCCTATTCTATGGATTTTACTTGCAACTATTTCATTCTTGAGTATTGATATTAAAATTACTTTATTTGCTTAAATGCAATTTATCCATCCTCTTCTTCCTCCTCCTCTTTCTTTGCTTCTTCTCTTTTTCTCCTTTTCCTTTTCCTCCTTCCTTCTCCTTCTTATTTTCCTTCTCCTTCTTCATCCTTCTCCTTTTCTTGCTCTTCCTCATTCTCCCGTACTTCCACTTGTCCTTGTTCTCCTCAACTTCTTTTTCTGTTGTTGTTGATTGCACTTCTAGGTTTCTGATTTGGAAACTACTGCCCATGTCATGAAAATTTACTCTTTAATTTTACTCTAGGTATATGTACAAATGGTTATGGCTGTACCATTGATCTATAACTACTTCAGAGTTGATTTTATTCATGGTCTAATGAGAAGGTCTATGTGTACTTAGTATAGGATATTAAAAAACACAGTCATCTTGACATTGAAATGTTGGCTCAAATATTAGCTTATTATCATGTAATTATTTATTCGTTGTTATTATTTGTTATTTATCTACTTTTACCTTGTTTTTTGCTTATTTGTTTGTTTTGGTTTTTTGTTTATAATTTGAATATTACCTCTTTCCTCATCTTCTTCCTTTAATGAAGCAGAACATTTTAGTTTTTCAGTTAGTTTTAGTTTTAAGCATTGTTATTGATTTTTTAAAAGTATAAATGTGTTTCTATCTGTTATTTATATATTTAGATACTCATTCACTTCCTCACATGATATGATCTGTTGTCTCTTTTATTTCATTTAACACAAAGTGTTTCCTTGAGTGCCTTGTAATCTCTTTTCAACTAATAGTAATTTAGAAGTGCGGTGGTTAATGTCAAATATTTTTGAAGTTACTTTTTCTGATTTTTCTAATTTTTCCTCATGTAAACAATACTAATTTTAATAATTTAAATTTCCTAATGCCAACAACTCTACACAATAATCAATATATGCCTAGAATGGGCCTGCATTGTACTATTATAGAATGAGATGCTCCAGAGATAAATATTATAACTTGCTGGTTTATAGTTTTATTTAAATCTTCTCTACACTTGTTTATCTAGTGCCTGCTTCTTCTCTAGCTTATGGAAAGTGGGATAGTGAAGTCCTCAGCTATTATGCTTAAACCATCTGTTTCTTTCTTTGCTTCTTTCATTTATTGCTGTCATCACTTAAGGCCCTGTCTACTGAAATCTATTTCCACTACACTGTACAGGTACAGCACTGTTCATTAGGTGCATCCACCTTGAGGCTCTCTTCCAATTGACACCATGGCATTGATGACATCTAAGTTCTTTCAGTCTTGGAGATCTTCCTTGTCATCCCATGAATCTCTGGCTGCCATTTCCATACTGGTGTCATATTCAAATATTTCCATGCACTATGTGCTAGCTGATAGCTCCTCTTCCCAATGATGCTTTGAAGCATAAATTGTCCCAGATTTTCATCAAAGAGTGCTTTCCTTGGTGGGAAAAGTTTTTTATGCCTATTTACACTTTCTTTAGTGTACCTTCAGGTTTGTTGTACCCCTCAGCCTATTGCAAAGAACAATGAACCCATTGGAAGGCTCCATATCTTATCTATGTCTACCCTAAGTAAGACTTCCAAGGAATACAGAAGTTTTGTCTTGGTACTGTAGAATTTTCTCATTCTTGCCAAAATTTTATACATTTTTCCTAGACAAAATTTGCTTAACACAATTTCCTGTCGTTAGCTTTTACCTGTCATAGTTATTTTCTGGGCAGACTTTTGCTCAGCTCTGTCACCCTTCTGGAATGCCTTCTCCTCTCTGGATTGTTTTTAATTAGTTCACTCTTGTGGCTTGTCTCATCTGGGATACTTACATGGAAATGGATCTTTATAGTATAATTTTGTCTCAACGAATACTTTCTGGCCACATGAGGCAGCAGGTTTGCTCCAGTCAGCATCTTCAGGACCTCAACCCCCAAGAAACCCTGGAGCTGGGAATGCAGATGAGGGTGGACCTGGGGAATCTGCTTATTCAGGTCTTTGGCAGATGGTTCTCACTTTATGTTCTGATTTATATTTGTGGGAGGAGTAAGGGAAGGAATAGCATGTTATTGAGGGTTCATTTTGGTTTACAATACAAACAGACTGGAAAGAATCTTAACAAAGGCATGGGAAGGAAGGCCTCAGGAATCATCTGTTATTTATCAGTCTCCTACATCAACACAACACTTTCTATCAATGTCTTTTATGCTTATATAGTGTGTAATGAGATGATACCTGGTGCCTTCTAAGTCGCCCAATAATTTTTGTGTCTTTAGTTAAATTTCCTTCTTTGCTGCATCTTCTGTGTCTTTTATAATGGTTGGAAATCTACAGATGTTATTTTCTAGAGACAGGAGGAAAGAATAGTGGTTCTCCTTTCCAGGTCAACATCATCTTGGACAATGGCAGAGATGGACTGACTTTAGGACAGCAGCTATAGGCACTCAGTGTGGGCCAGGTCCTATTTCCTCTGCTCTGACATCATAGAATTCAAGAATCCAGGATGCCAGGCTTCTTCTCTCTTCTCACTGGGTGTCATCCTCAGGATTGATAACCTTCAGTAACCTGATTTCTCTCACACTTGTGATGTATCTTTTCTGGTTATAGGCCCTTTGTGTAAAATATAGAGATTTTTTGTTATAAATTACCATAGTTATACTTCATTGTCAACTGGACTGGAATTAGGAGAAATACCTAAAATATCTCCAGAGAAGTTTTAATGAGGAGGCAATACTCACCATGAGTCTGTGGGAACCTTACTGTGGGCTAGGGTGTTGTATAGAAACCTCATCTGCAGACACCAAAACCAGACACTATTGATGATACCAAGAAGCACTTGCTGACAGGAGCCTAGTAGAGCTGTCCCCTGGAGGTTTTGCCAGAGCCTGACCAATACAGACAAGATGCTCACAGTCAACCATCAAACTGAGCATGGGGACCCTAATGGAGGAGTTAGGAGAAGGACTGAAGGAGCTGAAGCAGTTTGCAACACTATGGGAAAAACAGCAATATCAACCAACCAGATCCCCCAAAGCTACCAGGAACTAAACCACCAACAAAAGAGTACACATGGAGGGACCCATAGCTCTAGCTGCATGTGTACCAGAGAATTGCCTCATCTGATATCAGTGGGAGGGGAAGCAGCTGGTTATATATTGGTCCTGAGGAGGCTTGATTCCCCAGCTTATGGAGATGCTAGGGAGGTGAGGCAGGAGTGGGTATGTGAGTGGGGGCACACCCTCAAGGAAGCAAGAGGGAGGGATATGGGATGGGAATTTGCAGAGAGGAAGCCAGGAAGGGGAACAACATAAATAAATAAAATAACATATATATGGAGAAATCTAGATGAACTGTGGCATCCCTCTCTGTGCTTCCTGAAGACAGAAAAAACAGCTGCCTCATCATCTTGCCCCAACCACAAGAGCCGCTCTTGCCACCCTGGCTTCCAACCACTGTGAATTACACCAAGAAATGCTGAGCCTAAAGAAACTCTTCCTAAGTTGCTTTGGCAACATGTTTTGTCACTGCAACTAGAAAGGTGACAGATACATGACTAGATCCTAAATCCTACATAGTATTATACAAACTTGCCTTTTATACTAGAACTATGAAAGGCAGGAACTGGGTCCAGTAGTTACAATTGTCAGAGAAACAATGAGCAATTGATAAGTTCCCACTGGGCATCAGGGCAGACATTGACATATGTAACATTTTATGTAGTCTAAAATGAAAGAAAGCTAAAGTTATAAAACTTTTAGAAACAAAATCATAAGAAAAGAGGCCTTTCAATCTGAAAGAAGCAAATATAATATACAAAATAAATAATTATAAAGAAGAAATAATTGTGCTTTTTCAATGTATAAAACTTATTAAATGTTTTTTTAAATGAGTAAGCAAACTACAGGGTGAAGCTAAACACACACACACACACACACACACACACACACACAGATTTGCCTCTAGGAAACATAAATAATTCTTATAACTCCTTTATAAAGAGGTGATAAAACTAGGAAAAGATTACAAAGGGAAGAGAGAAGCTGAAAGAAAGATATACAACTCATTAAAAGCCAACAAGGGCCTCGACATCATTAGCCAACAGGCGAATACAGATGAGAGCTACAGGGAAATACCACCAAACGCCTACAGGAATGTGTAAAATTAAAGAATATACAATATCAAATGTTGACAAGACATGCAACATCAAACACTTACAAGTGCTGACAGAATTCTAAAATATCCCCACAGTATCCCAAAAAGATACCAAAAAATATGTCACATGACCTCAGAATTTCATGCCTAAGTATTTGTGTGTAAGAAATTTGAATATCTATTCTTTAAATATTTCACAGAAGAATATTACATATTAGCAATTTTTAATAACTTGGAGTTAGAAGCAAATTATGTCTCAGTACCTAGAGGATGCAAAGTGAGAAAACTAGACAATTTTATTCAGACATAAAAATTTGTGAGCAATGACTGTAGTGGCCACATATGTTAACTTCAAAAGTTGTAAACCTCATGAAGCAACTGAGACGTGAAATGTTTAGCATGAAGTCACATCTATTTCATTTCTGGAATAAGACACCATATAGAGGACCAGAGAAGGAGAGTGCTTGTTCTTGAGTTTGGTGAGGAAAGGACCTTGGTTGTGATAGATTTATCTTAATTAGGAAGAAAGTGTCATGGATTTGTAAATTTACTGGCAGTCTTAACATTCACTTTGGATCTAGGTATATAACATTAAATAAATGGTTTCAGCCAAGAATTTTTAAAGGTTATTGAGTCAAACTTGGGGGCAGTTAATTGTTCTTTGTTACTCTTTGTTACAGACTTAAAGGTAAGTTATATGTATTTATCATTGGTCATGAGCTAAGAGAGTGTAGAATACATAGTCTTTAAGACAATATAATCTTAAGAAAAGGTAAATATTAATTGTCTCAGTCCATTTCCTGCCATTATTGCAGAATAGAGAAGCCTGGACAACCTTAAATGACAAATGTCTACTAAGTTCTACAGCCCCAAAAGAACAGTACTGCTTCATGAAGTCCTTGCACAGTTTGAAGTTATGCCGTTCTACAAGAACAAACTTGTGTATGTGGATTCAAAGAAAGTAAAGGAGCTCCTCCAGGAGTTAACTTACATCCTCTGAAAAGCTTCATCCCATCATAACAGCCCTGATACAGAAGCATAAACATAACAGAGGAAGCATAGCCTTGCTAGGCCACCAAGTTGACAACTACATTTCAGCATGACCTGTGACAGAAGGAAGCCACTCAGCAACCAAACCCTGTAAATTCATAGCAATGTATGGGTGTGCTGGTGTACATCTGTGACTCTTGCTTGGCTTCTAGAGAGTTTTTCTCGCAGGTTTAAAACATGTCAGGAAGTAAGAACAAGCAGAAATGTGACCCACACCACTACTTTTACCACACATGTAAGACTACTGACGGAACTCCAAGCTTCCAATCATTTCAGAATCCCAGTGATGACAATTTAGATTTGGGTAGGCAGGTTTGATGCCTTTCCCCACTCAGACTTTCTTTTCCCTCTCCTCTATGCCTGAGGCTGTCTTTTACAACTGCAAGTCTTAACTCTAATATGAGTTCTTTAAGTTTGTGATTGGTACTCATTCAATCATGTAACAAACACTATTAGTTTTTCCTGTTATGTGAGACCATGTTTAACCCTCATGTAAGAGGTTGATGTAAGCTCTAGCTGTGAGAAAGACAGGGGATCACTCTCTCTCTCTCTCTCTCTCTCTCTCTCTCTATATATATATATATATATATAGAGAGAGAGAGGGAGAGAGAGAGAGAGAGAGAGAGAGAGAGTGATTTAAATGACCAACTACAGAGTCATAAGTATCTTTGTTGATACAGTGAAGGGCAATGCTACAGAACATTGTATTAGAGATACATAAAATCCCATTTCTGAAATCCTTAAATTAAGAACTAAAATTGTGTTATTGGGCTGATGAAATTGCTTAGTCAGTAAAGATGCTTGCTGCAAAACCTGAGGACATGAGTTTTATCCCCAGGATTCACAGGTTGGAAGAAGAGAGCTAACTTCCATAAGGCAATCTCGGATCCTTCTCCCCCACACACATGTCACAGAATACATGTCAGAGCACGCACAATATGTGTTAAGCTGTGTTCTCTTCCTGACACTCACTGGATGTAGAGTAACTGACTTTTGGTTGATTTTATTGCTTTATAAATTCACTCAAGACTTTATGAATTGGTATCAAGCTCATAAAGGCTATATGAGAAAAACTGTACAGTATGAAGCCTGAAGCTACAGAACGACTGTGTGGACGGCACCTGGGGATGAAGGTGAGTTCATGAGATCATTGAAGCTGGCTGGGGCATAGTGGAAGAGGAACTTTGTGAGAGGATCTTCCCTCTTTACAAAGGCTTGTTTTCCACTGAAGGGAAAGGGATTGAATTGCTGACTTTACAGCAAGCCCTCTTGCTGACCCTAGTAATTTGATCTCCCTGTTGGCCTTTGAGTTTCCAGTAGACTCTTACTCCATCTTCTCAGGGCCAGCCAGCCTTCTCCTTGGCTGCCCATGCCCTCAGCCATAACTCAGCTTCCAGAGCCTCTGTGTTCCCTCTTCCTGAGCTCTCTGGGCATGCATTTGTGACATGGTTGCACATAACCCTTGGCCCCAGGGCTACATCTTTTCCTATCTATTCTTGGAAGCAGGAGCAAATCTTAGCTACTATCATCATTTCTATTTTGTCAGTTAGAGGCTGTGACAAAGTTTCCAACCTCGGGCTAGTCTCAGCCCTCCCCCTCTCTCCACCCTCATGGCAGCTGGCTCCGTGGCACAGTTACTTTCCATTAGACTTTCAGATGTGCTCAGCACTTAATATATTTTCCTTGTCTTACTTCCAATATCCCTGCAAGGTGAATAGTCTTAGCTTCTATTTCCCAATGAGAAATGTGAGCATTAAGGAGATTTGCTCACTTGCCCAAAGTTATACAATGAGTACAAAGTACAAATATATAAACTCGAGTCTGTTTAGTTCAAGAGAAAAAGAACAACATACAATGCTAATTATTTTGCTCCTAGTTATAAGGAAAAGAGAGCCATAACTCTGGCTATGAACACCAAGTAGAATAAAGAGTGCCCCCCGGAAAGCACTGCAGCTCAATACAGGAGACCCATTTCTTACTCCCTTTTCTTGGCTAGCTTTGCAGCTCTTTCCATTCTGCCTGCTTATAGATTAGCACTGCAAGTGCACTCATTTCGAAAGGCTTGCAGCGTCTCTCCCCTCTCCCTCTCACCACTGCAGGTCAGTCCATAACACACAACAGTCTCTCAAAATAGACAGCCCAGCCTTCAAATGAAAGTTTTAATTCTAAATTGGACAAGTCTTGGCTTTTGCTGACACATTTCCTTGGTAGTTTTAAATTTTTCTTTCAGAGGCTAGCAAAATTAAGTGGGGTGCAAGGTGAGAAAAAGTATGTTTGAGTTTAAAGTAGAGGAGACACCTTTTTACTTGGGTTCCATTTTCTTGAATGCATACATAGATCCAACACTGTAAATTAGGAAAGGGATTCTATGAAGAAAGCACACTATCAACTAACCTAAGTATACGATCAAGTGAAAACAGAGATTCCTGGGCTTTGTCTTTCAGAGCTAAGTTTGCATTAGCTCTGAGACCTAGAGCACAGCTCTTGCTGGCTCTACAAAAATCATAAACCTTAATATACACTCTTAAATCTCCCACTATATTTTTGAAAAGAAAGTTACATCAGAAAAATTTCAAATGAATTATTACCATGTATGTGACGTTGGCTTTTATATTTTTGGCAAACTAGTGTTCAAACTATTTTATGTATATTAAGTGTTGGCAAGTGATAAAAACTACGACACAACAGAATTGTATGAAAGCAAACTAAAAGTACTATTTCAGTAATGTTTCTCTATCAAAAGTTCAAGGCAGTGGAGAGTGCAATGCAGAGAGAAACACATGGATTTTAATTTCAGAACAGGAACGGAGAAACGTTGAATGATGTATATTGTAGGTAGGTTTGATGAGCAGCTATGATTTATGTTGTTTCCACTTGGGGTTTCACCATATTGGAAAGAACGACTCCTTATCTAACTCACCTGTTTGAGTGACATCTTTCCTGAAGACTCACCTGTTAACATTTAATTACTGTGTCCTTTTGATATTTTAAATATCATCTGAAGATGTTTTTGTGTGTGGATAGGTAGGAGTTTAAACCAAAATGAAGCAAATAAACATCAGAGACATTTTCATCAAATCACCAAGAGGCACAACCATGGACAAACACAAACTGTTGGATAAGCAACCACTGAATCTCAATTCCCATTCACAGCACTAAGCGTCCCACCCTTAATATATCTGTAAACACATTGTCATAAAATCAAACTTCTTGATGCTTCATCACTTGGAAATTGTGAAGGGACCTGGATGCAAGAAATGTAATTTCCCTGTTGCCTACCTTGTGAAAAACCCTGTTTTTAATATCCACCTTATATGAGGTAGAAGGATGGTGACAACCTTGCCTTTAATACAGAGAGAGCTGTGTTTCTTTTACTGAGTTTTGCTCATAGCAAAAATGCAGAAAATTCTATGGAGACAAGATCTGACTTGAGAGGTCTCCTGGTGATTGTTGGAGTAGACAATTATCATCCAGCATCTCGAACTCTGAACAACATGCAAAATATGACCCTTCTCCAGATATTCAGGCCAACATGATCCTAGTGTACATTAGTTTTTGTTATATAACTCAATATGACTCATTTAAATACATGTGTTGAGTGTCCTATATCTGTCTATGCAAAATGACAGGCAGTCCAAAAGCTGCTCTTTTCTCTCATGGAGCTTTATAGTCTGTAGTGTTGAAGTCAGATTACAGAAGAAACTTTGCTCAATGTCATATTTAAATTAAATATATATGTTGTATGTATGTATGTATATATGTATATATTGGTGTGTGTATGTGTGTGCACATGTGTGTCTTTGCCTGTGTGCATGTGCATGCATGTGCATGCTTGTGTTTATGTGTAAGCCTGAATCTGGCAGCAGGTATCTGAATCACTTTCTTTTCAATTCGTACATTGAGACAGGGACACTCACTTGAACCCACAGCTTACCAATACTCTAACTAATAAACTTACCCATGAAATGTCCTCTATTTTTCTGCATTCTGTGATTTCAGGAAGCTACTATGCCTGCTTGGTATTTGTATACATGCTGGAAATCCAAACTCTGATCTTCAAGCATTCTGACAAATATTTTTCAGGCTGCTCATCTCTTTCAGTCCTAACACTTTCTCTTTAAATGCTATTGAGTGTTTAATGCATTACAAACTTCATCTTATGAGTCCATAATCTGTGGTTGACAAGCCAAGGTAAGATTCTGCATAGACTGTTACCAACCTAAGACAGAAGTGCATTGCTTTTGATAACACATATTCTGTGACAGGTAAGGAAGACATTCTTGTCAGAACAATCTACGACAGGCTCAGTCTTGTTAATGAAATAAAAAAGAGGGAAAGGCAGAGAGCCTTCGGGGCTGCTTGGTAAGAAGCTGACATGGGCCAAAGACAAGGAAATGGGTTGCTTGGCAGGAATATGACACTGACCAAGGACAAGGAAGTAGGTTTCAAGCAGGAATCTGACATTAGAATAGAACAAAGAAGTAATTTCAGGTAGGAATCTAAATCATAGGCTTCAACAAAGCAGTAATCCCAGGCAGGAATCTAAATATTAGGCTAGAACAAAGAAATAATTTCAGACAGGAATCTAAATTTTAGGCTAGAACAAGGAAGTAGGCTTTAGACATGAAAATGACTTTGGGCTAGGACAGGGAAGTAGGCTCATATACTTTGGTCATCCTGATAAGCCCTTAGAAACAGTGATCACGGGAGTATTCATCTAATTGGGTTTAATGCCTTGCTTGTTCTTTGACTGTTTGTATTTATTGTATTGCTTGTTCCTTGACTATTTGCATATATTGAATTGCTAGACTCTCAAACTAGAATTGACTTTAATACATGCATGTAATCAAAATGGTATAAAATCATAAAGGATGACGGGGGATTGGATAGAGGGTTCTAGGGAGGGGAAATGGGGAAAGGGGATGATACCTGTATTGTAAATAAATAAAATATCCAATAAAAAATGATAAGTTTGATATATAATTGAGTTTAAATGAAAAAACTGCCTTTATGAAAATTTTAGGAAGGTATTTTGTGCATAGTGTATAAATACAAATGTATTTAAGTTGGACAATTATATTTTTCCCTTTCTGGACTTCTGATTTCATGGATGACAATTTCAAATTGAAAAGTCCATTTGTCTTGTGTGAAAAAACACAAATAAAATTATTTTACTGATGCTTACCATCTATCCCCTCCTGGGTGAATTGGAGTATTATCTCCATCCTTTTAAATGGCAGAGTGCTGTGTGACACCTTGACCAGTTCTGCTACTCATGCCCCCTTTTGCCCCAGGACAATGTATAGGGCCTTCCTTTCCATGGTTTTATCAAGGTCTGGTAGCCAGTTGTTCACCAGAACTAAGGACTTAGCCTCTTTTCTTGGGAATTAAAACCAGACATCTGACCTCATGAGTGATATTCTACTCCTCCACTTGCTTAGAGTCCCCTAGGCCCTTTTTACTTCCCACTGGAAACTTTGCTAAAATCCTTAGGACATAGTTAGAAACTTCTCAGAGGCCTGTTATGTATGACCTCCTGAAACACAAGACTAGGGTTACAGAGTTTCAGAGAGCATCTTCAAAACAGCTTCCAGGGCAACCATTGACCAAACAGAGAATAGATAGTGCTTTTGAAGAATTGCTAGACTGGTCTGAAACGCAAGACAGATGTCAAAGGGAATGTGGATTAATGCAATGCAGATGAAAATCTGCATCTTCTGATAGACACTCAGCCTTTCACTAACCATAAAGAGCCATAAACCCAGTCTTTTATGACACTCAGATTAAAAATATAAAGAGACATTTTAGCTATGTAAAAATTTAAAGTCTTTGGATAATTCAAATTTTCTGAGAGTGAGAGTGAACTCACAGGGTCCCATAATATTTCCAAATGACTTTCTTGTAGAAATAAGGCAAGCTTTCTGTGAGCTGAAACTATTTTGGTCATTCCTTGCTGTATCTCTTTCATCTTGAACACTCTCTGACGGATAGATGTTGCTCAGTAACTCTTCGTAGTTTGGATTGACATTAAACAGGTTGACTATAAGTACTATTTAGCTAGTTCTCTGGTATCCATTTTGTATTTCCTTTATCACGTGACCTTTATGTAAATTTTTACGACTGTCTTAATAACTAAACCTCTAAGTGGATCAAGGTTGATATATTCCATCTGAGTTGATTACCAGTTTAGACCTGTCTATCCTATTTTACCACTGAGGCAACATCACACTAACTCTGGACTAGTAAGTCCTTTCCTTGGGATTTGAAGCAGAAGAAAGGCAAGGAATCTCCTTGGATAACCAAGCCCAAATCCAGAAAGCAGTTATAGTCTTATTTCCCATCAGTGTAAGATACTGAAAAAAATTCTAGATGATATCTGCCTATTGTTCCTAACTGTCCTTATGAGGCAAGTGCATATATAATTTTTACTGTGGGAGACATTCCAGTGATTGTAAAATGATTCCTCTGTATTTTGAGTAATTTGTTCTGTGACTTTACAGCTAAAAATCCTGAAATCCTCTTTTATCTCTTACCCACCATCCATTCTTCTTTCTTCCTCTCCCCTGTACTACCCACAACTCTTCATCTCTCAGTTCTTCATTTTTTCTTTCCTTTTTACTCCCTTCTTTAAAATCTAACATTTTTATTAAAATATATATTATTTAAAGTAGAAGTTGTATTTCAAAATAAATAACCAGCAGTAAGTTGTCAAATCTCCGAAGACTAAGCCTCACAACCATGTGACTGAAGTGAAAAGAACGATGGGGTTGAGAGGTTTGCATCCCTCAGATATGATTAGCTATTTCTGTTGATACGCACAGGGCTTAATATAGAAGATTAACATTATTAACAGAAATTTTTCTTAATAAGTTGCTTTCTTCCCATTAGGTCTAATGCTATGTTTCTTGACAGTATGATTGATGCAATTATTACTCTAAGTGCCAATTACTGAGGAAGGCAGGCACTCTCTGCCTAGTATGAAGCTTCTAGGATGCCATGGGGTCAAAAGTCTACACATCCTCAGGCCCAAAGCACCATCAGGATTTGTAGAAGGGACCTGCTTTACTGAACTCTGACCTCAGAGGTCATTTCTTCTTAATAAAATGTATCTTTGTTGTTTGATTATCTCAGCCTTTAAATGATACCTTGAAGATCACCAAAGGAAGAAAATACTAGAAGTTCATTTAAATGGTCATTATTTTTAAAATCCTTGGACCAACTGAAGTACCACTTAATAAAACTTACCATTATAATATCCATTAATGATGGTTGACATCTGCTAACAAGCATGCTTATCATGCCAGGCTCATTGAGAACATCTTTACACCTCCTGAATTATTAGTTTTCCCGTGATTATCTGAACTAATTTTAAGGCACAATGTTGGCTCAGTTTCTGTGGCAATGATGTCCTGACACTCTAAAGAACCCTGGTGTGAGGTCTCCATCCACATGACCCACATTTAGTTGTCCAAAGCTAAACTGATAGTTTGAAGTCTTTCAAATATTCTTGAAGAGTCAATCATCTTCCTCTTGATGCCTTGCTTCCTTGTGGAAATTGTAGGTAAATTTAGACTGCAAATAGGAAAAAGAATGAGTCTGAAGCTTGATAAAAAAAAAAAGAAAAAAATGTCAAGAATGGCAAATACAGAAAAATGTTCGTGTTCCCTTTTCTTGCTCAACATTGATTTTGTTAGCCTTCAGGGTAACCAGCCTGCCACTGAGCAGCAGAGAGAGAGAGATTCTGGGGTCATGCCATATGGATGCTGGAACAGGGAATGTCTAATTTCCAACACAAACTGGCTCACATTTACTAGAAGCGGCAAAATTTATGCCTTCCTTAACAGGGATTTTAAGGGGAGGAAAGGCCAGCCAGGCTTGTAATCCTAGTGATTTAGGAAGCTTAAGCCTGAGGATCATAAGCAGAAAGCCAGCCTGAGCTACAGAAGAGTTCAAGGCCAGCCCAGAAGACTTAGAGAGACCCTGTACCAAAAATGAAATGTATGTGAAAGCATTCAGAACCAAAGGCTAATGACTTAAGTTAAAGTTTCAGGACCTATATACTGTGGAAGAAGGAAAAAAAAACAACAATCCCCATCCTCTTGAAAGGTATCCTCTGACCTCCACACCTATCCCTCTCCCACCCCAAGAAATAAATTATTGTAACAAAAAACATAAATTAAAAAGCAAAAAGACGTAAGCTGTAGCAATTTACTAAGATAGTATGGATGGTATGGATGCCTTAAGTTCAAACATCAATACAGAAAATCTCTCTCTCTGTCTCTGTCTCTGTCTCTGTCTCTGTCTCTCTCTCTCTCTCTCTCTCTCACACACACACACACACACACACATATAAGTGATCACACAAAAAGATATACCATAAATATTCTTTATATGTTACAAAACTTGAAAGTTCACTATAAAAATTTTTTCTCAGCATATTAAAGGCTTTAAAATGTGTATCACAATTAAGCATTAAAATTACTAATGAATAACACCAAACACATTACATTGTCTATATTGTGTTCCTTTTGCATCTTCCTGAAATTGTTTGCTTTAAATTTCATTCAGAAATGAATGTGCCATTCTAGAAAAAAAAATAAAACCTCTTTCTTCTAATGTAATTTTAATGGTTCTACAAAGTCTTAAATTTATGTTAAGTTTAAATTTAAATCTATATGTACTTCATGGTATTCTAGTATTTCTTATTTCAACTATGTTTAAATAGAATCATACACTTTTCCTTATCTAGATAAATAAAACATTAATATTTTCTAGCCAGTGAGGTAGCTCAACTTTTGAAAAAAGGCACTTGTGGCCAAGCCTGATGATCTGGGTTCGATGATAGAAGCCACATTGTGGAAGAATAAAACTGACACCCACAAGTTGCTCTGTTAGTACCACACATTCACACACACACACACACCCCTATAATAAGTGCTGATAATATCCCCAGACAATTGGCTTTCATATTTTCTGCACAGCAAAGGTGATGGCACAGCTAAGTTGATATCCTGATTAATCTTAGCTATAGCAATTAGAAGCTGACATGGTGAAGAATCTTTCCTCAGAAGTGGATAGCATTTACTTTAAGAACACTGACATTATTAACATATCAAAAAATTCCCCAATTAAATCTTCCTCAAAACATTTTCAAAATAGGTGCAAATATGCCAAAAATATCAAAGCAGATTTATTTTCAAAAGTTATTAAACACAGCCCTAATGGGCCCATTAGCTTAGCCATGTACAGTTTGTATTTCATAGCATATGCCCCTCTGAATGGAAGGTCAGAAAACTCAATGGTCCCATTGTATATTAATATGGCTTACTAAGATTAATTTCACCCCCTTTGGAAGTAATATGAAGTCCATGGAAAGATGTTCAGTTTCTACATCTCAGAGTGAGAAGAAGTAGGAGTGGCCATGAGAAGCAACAGACTCTGGAAGTTTATTTCCCATCAGCATTGAGGTTAGTTGGGTACCTGTGGAGGTACCACCAAGATGTGCTTAAAGATAAGATGGCATGGTGGTTGTACAAAGGAAACATTGGCTAGTGTCATGAATTCATGGCTTTGTACATGAACACCTCAGCCTATCCAGGAATCACCTTCAGAAATCTTTCATGGTCGGTCACAGGTTGTCTGTGCTGTCTGGGCCATGTATGCCATCCACTCTCCCTTTAATCTTTCTGCCTCTTGCCCTGATTTCCATGTCTGAACTCTGAAGAGATTTAAGCATCCGACCTCAGGAAAGTGGTCTCCGTTCTTCACAGCTTCATGGATTCCTGGAAACAAAGGACAGGTCCATTACGAGGAACTTTAAAGCAAATCTACCCACAGTAAACCCACCATAGGAGAAATTCATTTTGTTTTAGATTATTCGGATTATTTTTTTCTTTCTGTAATTTCCGTTGTAAGGACTCTCACTTAGCAAGAGCTCTGAGAAGAAAAAGTGGACAGAACTCTCTGTTTCTGCCTGTTACTAATGAGTGACGTCACACAAATGATCAACTTTCGTGACCCCTGGTTTGTCCTCGATAAAACTGGCATCATAATGGTACCTACGTTATGTTGAGGGAACAGGTATCTGTAAAATTTGTTGAGCAGTATTTGACAAAAAGAAAGTGCTCAGGTAATTTAGGTGTTGTTCTTGGTATCAGACTCAGTCAGGTTCAAAACTCACTCTGCACAGGAGACAACTGGAACGGAAAATGGAGGGCGAGTGTCCCTGAGCTGCTTGTGACGGTTCACATGTTTCTAATCGATTTTTCCCACTCGTCTTTGAATCATTAGCAATCAGCTCCAGGTCAGTGTTCCACATAGACGACTGTTTTATATTTTACATACACAGTTTAGGCATGTTCTCATGTTGATCCATATTTCTTCCTCTATGGAGCAGAACAATGCCTTAATGGACAGCACAGTGCCCTGTAGTAGCTACATGACAGTGGCTCAAAGAATATTTGTTTAATAAGTGAGACAATGCATCAACTTATGATCAAGAGCTTCCATGGTTTGAAGAATCCATACTTGTTAGCATCTTTCAGGAAAACGATAACGGTTCTACCTGCTACTCTTAATTCTGCATAATACAGTTTAAGTAAACTCTGAGTGGCGACTTGTAGCACTGTTACCCTTCCTCTAATAAATGAAGCAATTTCTAATAAAGAAATCAACTTCTCATAGTCTCAACCAAGTGCTTGAAGGTATGTCTTTTCTTAGATGGAAGCCTGCTTTCAGGAATTGAAGTAGGATGACAATTCTATATTAAAGAAAATAGTTTATTCAGAGCTAAATATAAGCAATTATGGCTTGACTGTATGGACTCCAGTTATCCTGAGTGACATGTCCCACTATGAGAGAGGTTATATGAACTTTCATAGACACAGAACAAAAATAGTCATAAATCAATATATCAGGGGAGACATCCGTAGGCAAGAGAGAGCAAGGTAGAGAAATGTTTTCTGTGGGTTTCAGATGCTATATCATGGTATTATTCACTTAAGAGTGGAGATCAGAGGTCTACAGAGCTTAACAATGTATTCCAGGAGATTTCCCTAATAGTCTGTAGAATGCCAGGCCATGTACAAAAGGTAAAAAAGAATTTAAACTGTAAAACAAGCCTAGCAGATCTCATGGTAATTTTGGCTCTCAGCTCACTACACTGTATCTCTCCACAAACCTGATGCTATCGCAGCTAAGGTCAAGCCAGATTGCAGGATCCTTAATATAGATGTGGCCTCTCTGGAGAACTTTAGTTCCACATAGCTGTTACAACAATAAAGGACTTGAGATCAACCCTATATTGATTTGCTATATACTGAATATAATTGGTACCATGTAGCTTTCACAACTTAGCTTAACTGAAGTCCAAGGACTAGTTAGAACTGCTAAAACCATTCAAAATACAAAACATTTGTCCCAGAAGATGCTATTAAAAAGGACACATTAATACTTATTTCTGAAGAACAGAATAACAGGCTTTAAAGAAGAATTAGAAACATGAGTTTAAAATAGTGTGGGGAATGCTAAGACAAAATGAGAAAAATGAGTAGCTTCAAAAATATCTGCAACCTAACCTGTGTACTTTTCAATGTATATGTAATTTACTTCCAAGTAAGAAGAAAATTAGCATATAAAGAGAGTGACTGACTAGAGAGGTGGCCTGGTGGCAGATTGCTTCCCTTGTGGACTGGAGGCCCCTCAGGCTCTAGGTTAGATCCCTGCACAGAGGCATAAGGGGTGGCTGGAAGAAAAAAAAACCAAAATGTTCTTTTGTGAACTTTTGTTAATTTGATAATTGCAGAAAATCACACAGAGTAATGAGAATATATTCCCAGGGAAGAAGAAATAATGTTAATATGGTAGCTCACAGAAAAAAAAATACATTGAGTTAGGTGTATTTTTTGTCACCTTTCCTTTTGTGTATTCTATAAATAATAACCCTGACAATATATAGGTACATGCAGTTGGTATAAGCAAGCAATCCCTCTCCTGTGTAAGCTCTTCCTTTTCTTCTGTGTGACTTGCCAGTAATATGCAAGACAGAATGAGTGCTTGCTTATACTGTATCACTTTTTCAACTACATTAATGCAAAGACAAAGGTTGTTGAGAAAGATATTTTAAAATATTATATACATTTCAATTTTGTCCTATGTGTAAGGCATCATGTTGCGGATGGCAAGGATGTTTTTCATCCATTCTGCTCTATGAATTGAGCTGTCTGACATTCCAGCTGTACACTACTGTGTCTGTGCTTTACCTAGTTTCTGGGTAAGGTCTTTGTTGTACACTTGCCTAGTAAACATTTTATCCACCGAGTTTTCTTCCTGAGACTGAGCATATCAAGAAATAACATATTTTAGTAATCTATTTCATTTAATCATTGAGAAATGCATAGATGTATATGACATATTTTGATCACATCTACGCACTATTTCCCCTCTCAGTCCTCCAGATACCATCCAAAACACACTTCTTCCAACTTCATGGACTTGTACATGGCTTCTGGATAGTATGCACAATGGACATCTTTGTGGTCTCTGCTGTCGTCATGTGCTACAGACCTTCAATGGCAGTCCAGACCATGGAATCAACATGGACCTCTCTATCAATACGGGCTACAGACATCAATATGGTCTCAGGGCAACACAGACCAGGGACATGAATATGGTCTCCAGGGACAGCCTGGCCCATGAACATCAACATGGCTTCAGGCAGCAGCACAGACCATGAACATCCACACGATGAATTTCTGAAGTGTCTATTAGCCATTTCAATTTCATCTTCTGAGAACTTTCTCTTGGTTTTTGTAATCCATTTTTAATTGTCTTGTTTGCATTCTTGATGTTTAATTTTCTGGGTCCTTTATATATTCTAGACAAAATCCTCATATTTGCAGGGTGAAGGGCTTAGTCACTGAGCAATCCCGCCATCCTTGAGCAGATCCATTAAAAAGAAAATTCACTTAGACAGTTACTTGAAACTGATTTTTTTGTCCCTTCAGAGTACTCATGGAAAAGAAAGTATACATCCATTCCTTATTTTTCTCTGGGTTTACAATAAGTAAAAAATAATAAATATTTGTGCTTTTAACAGCTCTGTATTCTTTCTTGGAAGATACTAGATCCGTTGGATGATAATCTTGAAATGAGAAAATATTTCAAATTCATTATTACATTTAAGAATATTAGCCCATTATCCTGACAAATACAAAAAAGTTTATTTTAGCTTCAAATTCCAAATGATCTCCCTAATAGCATGCTAATGGCTCAAATGCTCACCCACGTACCAGACAAAACCCTCCATGGTTAGAAGCCTTCAAGGATAGATTAGATCTTCTCCCTTGTCTGAAGGTCAACTGTAATTATTCATTCATCCACCTCCCCAGAGCACAGGGTAGAATGACTAATGTATCACTGATAACTACTTTAAATGGTACATATTAAAATCCAGAGTCACATCTTGTATTCCTTTATGGAAAGTCACTGAAAAGGTAGGATAATGAAATAGTCTTTGGAGACCAGCAATGAAAAAAAGTCTGTGTGAATGGCTGAGAAGCCATTTATAAAACTGAGCATACAAAGAAGGGACTTAAGCTGCTTAAAGTTGTGGAGCCTAGTGGCATCTTAGCATATACTCTTAACATCCATTAGGTTGCATCAGTTCTACCATCTTGCAACTTTTTAGAAGAAAACTGAATCTGATAAGGTACGGTTAAGGGGATTGGATAAATGTTTCAGTAAAGTCCCTACTGTGTGAGAATGGTACTTCTGTTTGCATACCCAGCACCTGGGTAAAACGTTGAGCCAGGGTTGTGTGACTCTAATTCCAGCACTAGGTAGACTGACACAAGAGGATCCCGAGGACTTGATGGCTAGGCAGCCAAGCCAAATTCCATTCTGTGAATGATCTTATCTCAAAAATTTTGTATAGTGACAGACAAAGATACCTACTATCAACACCTGGCCTTCACATATACCTGCATATGCATGGCTTGCACCATCTAGTCTTCTTAAAGGTTACACACACACACACACACACACAAGGCACAGCTTGAGATTTTGATTTTATTTTGAATGAATGTGTTTAATACCTCTGTTTTTAGTTTTAAAATGTTATCATTTTAAGATATATTTGCCTATTTTAAAAGCGAAACAAATGCTAAAGTTTGGTTTAAACGCACATTGTTTTCTTTTGGTAAACCTTATGAAAACACATCATATCTATCTCATTTCTTTTACACCTAAAGAGACAAATTATAGCTTGAATCCCCTGGGATTCATGCATTTTAAATTGCTCCGGCCCCTCCTAAGAAGAGAATGAGAAATAATACTTCTATAAATCCAGCAAAGCTGTCCCTGAAGCTGCTAGGTTGAAGAAGACATGCTATAAGCTCAGAGTTAATTAAACATGAAGTGAACGTGTTCTTTATTCTGGTGTGGCATGGCTCTTGCAGAACAAGAATAAGGAAGATGGAAACAACTTTCAAAGGATCATTGTGTTTGGGGTATGAACAGATAAATTATGCTTGAATGGAATCATCTGTTCAATTCCAGGTGAGGTAGGGCAATACCTTACTGTGATCCCAGACACAGGCATAAAGATTTCATGATATAGGCCAGCCTGATTCAAAATTCCAAGCCAGATCTTATATCTACCTGTGTGTTCACACTCTGCCAATCTTCTGATCATGCATCAGTATCATGGTTAATCTTTAATATCAGTTTGATTGCATAAATGAATATTGGAGAACTGACAAAACTTTGTCTGTAGGTATTTATGACAAACTTTCTTGAAATGGGCATATGGGCCAGCAGACTGACAGGTGCATGGCCACTCCTCCAGTGCAGTGGGGACCATCTATTCTGCTCAAGGACCAAATATAACAATATGATTCAGAATAGGCAAACTCTATCTCTGTCCTAGAGCTGGAAACACATTCTGCTTTTGAATAGAATGTGGTCTATATGCCCATGGACTCTGTAATTCCTACTAGCAGACATCACGTTTATGGACTTCCAGTCTCATTATTGTGTTCCTTAGTTCTAAGATGTTTAACTTGCATTAAACCATGCTATGGGCATCCAGATTCACAAGCAGGCAGGTAGGCTATTATGAAACTTTCAGGCATCCATAATCGTGTGACAAATCCACTCACATCTGTCTGTCTGTGTCTCTGTGTCTCTATCTATATGTCCATCCATTATCTTCATACAATGTGTAGTCCATTGAGTCTAAGTCTCTGGAGGACATTGAATGATATACCAGACTATCTAGCTCTACAGATGATAAACGGTTGCAGAAATCCTGAATGTTCAAAGAGGTAAAGATTCAGTGGGCAGTAGAGATAGAATATGAAGAGTGAACGGAAGGAGATTACCTACAGGGTCTGATCTTAAAGCTCTGAAGTCTACTTATAGCTTACATTCTATACCAAAATTAACTTTGTGGGAATAATGAAAATTGGAAGGTTATTTTATATTACTAAGGAGCAATTAAATTAAGAAAGTTCTTCTGGATTCCTCAGGCAAGCCTTCTCTGAGCACACAAATACTTAAGAGCAGAGAATTTTCTCTAGCTGGGTACAAATGACACACACTGGAAAATAAAACCCAAGGGATTTGAGTTATGCACAAAACTCATGCTTAATGAGATGGAGATGGTTGGGGTCACAACACCATAACTGCCAGTAGCCTTAAGGAGCTGAGAGAAGCATCAGCTGACATCCAGAATGAAGAGGCTGACAGCAGCAAGGAACTGACTCCTGCCAACAACACAGCAGACAGTGACTGTGGAATTTTCTCCAGGACCTCCCGATGAGAATGAGATGACTTGCTGACTTTGGCTGTATTGGACCCTAAATAGAGGAAGCACCCAAGTCCATCAGGGTGATGCACCATCAGGACTGTGAGAAGATACATTGTTTAGACTGAAGCTGCCAGAAGAAATGGAAAAATAGCACCCAGAGATGTTATACCTGATTGTGTATTTGCTTTGCGTGTATGCTAAACATGGCCTTTATGCTCTTGAGAGGCAGTTTGTGTTGAAATCTGGGGATATTTTTTTTTAAAAAAAATAAGCACATCATTTTAAAAGTTCCCTGCTGGCTATTGATGGGAAAATGAGTTGTGATGAGATCATGCCCATATCCACCTATTCAAGGGGGAAAATGAAAAAAAAAAAAGATAAAAATCATGAGTATCTTTAAGTGATTGGTATAATAAAAGCTGTAAGCACATATTCAAATAAAAATGAAAGATCCAGAGTCTGAGTATGGAGACTGCATCACAGTACTGACAATGGAGGTCAGCCCAAAGAGAGGGACTCTTTTCAAGATATCGTTACATGTAATGAACGGCCAATGTGGGAGAATGACTCATGCTCCAAGCCTGATCCTGAGGCAAGTGGACACAACTGACCTCAGACTTCACTAAAAAAGAGCACAGACTATTCTAGTACATCCATGCTTAGTGCTTTGGCTGCTAGAAATTTGTTTAGACTCTTTTAGGGATGATGGGGCAAGTTGAGTGCTTCTTCTTTATAGATAAGTCATTTTTCTCCCAAGCCTTCCGAGGACCAGCTTTGAAGAATTATTTATCAGTGACATAAGGTTGAAATTATTACTCCTCAAGCAGACCTCTTGAATTATTATCCAGAAATTTTTAGGTCAGGGTTTCAAGTATTTTCACTCATCATTTTGTGCAAAAATTATTTTTATAATTTCATGAATATTTCAAAAACCAAAGAAAACACTAGTTTTATACTTAAAATATCTTACTAGGTAAATGTTGAGACCACGATAAATTTCTTTTACATACACTTCTTGATCACTTATAAGAGTGTGTAGAAACCTAATTTACTGGACCCAATGTCTAGGTAAAGATGGTTTGAGAAAAAGGTAAAGAAAAAGCAGTGCAGTAGGTTATTTTTTTTTAATGACTATCATGACGTGAGTTTGAAATTGGGGTTTGCCACATGTTCCAGTAAATATTTCTGGAGTTTGTTGTTGTTGTTGCTTCATAACTGTCCTTATACAATTTGTTGAGTATAGATTGAAAAGTGGAGCTAAAAAAGTGTGTTCTAAAAGGACAACAACAAGACAAATGTTAATGCAGAAGAAAGAAACCTCACAAGTTCCATTCTTAGACAAAAGTGTGTGTGTGTGTGTGTGTGTGTGTGCATGTGTGTGTGTGTGTGTGTGTGTGTGTGTGTTTAGAAATAATAGTAAAAAGTAGAAGAGACTGGGAATTTGAGAGGGACTAGGAAAGAGCCTGTGGAGAACAGGAGAAAGGAAATACAACAGAGGGAAATGATGTAACCATATACCATATTTTGATTTAAAAAGTTGATGAAAGAAATAAAAAAATTAATAGGGAGTGTTCTAGATGAGTTAAAATTAAGGGAAAGGCAAGGAGAAGGTTATAAAATATAAATTTTATACACAGAATCTCTATATTCATTGATATGTACCTACAAATAAACTATATACAAAGCATAGAGGCAGAAATAGGAAGATTTTGTTTGTTTGTTTGTTTGTTTGATTGTTTGCTTTGTTTTTTTGTTTTTGTTTTTTTGTTCTTTGTTTTTGGTTTTGCAGGAGTAAGAGGACTATCTAAAGAGGAGGAAGAAGGATAAGGAGAATAAATACAGGATCTTAGAATGATTTCTGCTAACAGTTTACATGACCTTAAATATGAATCTTCCTACCTTCAAACTGACTATGATAAATCCTAGAGTCTACCTAGACCTCTGACATCCAGGGCTCTGAGATAAGCCTGGGTTGTTTGAGATCAAAACACCTCAGAGCAAATTACCATGATATATATGAGAGTATATTTGAAATTAAACTCATATTTTTATATATTATGAAACTAAAAGAATTACCAATTAACAGAAAGAGTTTTCTCAACACTAAGGATAAACAAACTATGAGCATTTGACTTCATATGAGAGTTCAGACATTGGAGTTCATGTAAGGATGGTATTCAAATGGGTGCTGAATGCTTTCCAAGACCAGGAAGTGTACAAACATTTAAAAGGATAACAAGTTCATGTTACCATAACAGGATCTTTTCAGAAGAAACAATGTTCAAGCGTGTTAAAATTATAACCAAAAATTCATATTGTAAAGCAGAGTGTACAGATATTATGCACTGATAATTTGTTAAACACCTGATTTTGAACCTACATCACAAACTTGGTTTGTTTTTCATGGTTTTCTGCTTCTGATAGCACTTCTTATGTTTATCAGTCAATAAAGCAGAACAAGTATGCTGCTAGTGTTTGAGAATCTCAGAGAAAGGAATACATTAGTTAGCCTAAGTAATAAGCATCTTTAAGCATACCATTAGTTTAGAGCAAAAGTTTATGTACTTTAGAATAGCCTGGTCATACTGCCTGTATGTACAGCATCCCAGGGGGTAGAGAAGGTCTGTAGACTCAAAATATGCCTGGTACTACAGAAGGAGTCTAGGCAAGTGTGGACAACTAAAAGTCTGTCTTAAAACAAAACACTCAGCGTTTGGAAGATAGTTCAGTTATATTGTTTACCTAGCATATGAAAGGCCCTGGCTTCAATTCTTCACATAGAAAAAGGTTGTTATACTGAAAACTAGTGATGAACTGAAATAAAACACTGGAAACATTCACACACACTCACTATCGCATACACGGATATGTGCAGAGAAACAATGAGCCAGAGACCGACAGAGCGAATATGAAGTATATGAAGCTGTAAAACTCCTAACCTCATATCCAGTGATGTACTCCTGGAATAAGGGTTCACTTTCTAAGGTTTCATATTCTTCCCCCAAAATTCAGCCAACTGTGGACCAAGTGGTCAAATACAGAAAGCTAGTGAGCTTAGCGAGCGGGGAGTGCTTCTCATTCAATGACTCATTACAGCCTGACAATTGGATAATCTCTATTAGAAAACCAGTTACTATCAGCATCACATTTAAAAAACGTGACTTCATTTTTTTTAAATCTGTATTTTTAAAAGGGATACCATAAGTATATTGAGTTATAATATAAAGCAATTTTAATCATATACAAGTTTTACACTTGGGCTGTACCATGCAGTTGCAGAATTAGCTTAATATATTAATAATGAGCAACTACTTCGTTCCCACTTTGACACATAGGATACTGAAAATCATTTACAGCCAGTCTATCACAAAGCCTTGGTTAAAGAAGATGTAGATATGAGTAAAATCACAGTATGGTCCAGTTATTCTGTAGGAGGGGGAAAAGCCTGGAGTGTGCTCCCTGCTGTATCAACTGCACATTCATCTTGGAAACTAAGTGTTCTGCCAGGAGAGGTGGCACTCACATTCACAAAAGAGACACCGGCTTTGCTTTGCTTCACCACACTTGCTTTAGAGATGTACAAAAGAGTAGGCTGAGCAATTCCGCCCAGTAAGAGGCTGTGTGGGCTTCGATAAATCAGATCCTGCACGGGGAGCTTAGTTTGAATACGTTAACCTTGAGAAATAACAAGTCCTGAAACTTGGAAAAATATCTAAAAATAAAAACCAAGAAGTAAACACAGGGCTCCCTTTATTCCAGGCTCTGAAGTCTACATATATCACCTTCTATGATAGCATTGTATCTGAACAAAAGTAACAGACTATTTGCTTTATGTCCTTGCTCTTTTATAAAAAGCACAACGTCATGTCTACAAACTCATCAAATTCGTTCTAATATCATACCTATACATATTTTCCTCTGACCTAAATTAGGTAAAATCGCCCATTGAAACAGCACCTCAGGCTACATAGTTTTTTACAGGCATTTAAAGAGTTGTACAGACACCACTGTATGAAGTAATACATTTATTTAAGTACAAGGAAACAGTGACATATCCTTGACCAGTGACTAGTGGTAAGAGGTATGGGGAGGCCACTCAAGACAGTGTGAGCTGCTGAGACGGCTCAGAGGATGCAGGCTTTTGTTTCTAAGAATGATGATTTGAGTTTGATTCCTGGGACCTATGTGGTAATAGGAGAAAATGAAACCCAGCTAGCTGTCCTTTGCTTTGCATATGCATGCTGTGGCATTCATATGAATATACACAATGAAATCAATCAATCAATCAATCAATCAATCCTCAATCAATAAAGAGAAGTCAAAACTGAAAATAAAGTATAAAAACTTGAAAATGTTACTTGTCTTTCCACCCCATCCCTCCAACTGCTTAATATGCACCATCTGAATGAATACAGCAGGTGCTTAATATTCACCACCTGAGTGATTGGCAAGAAGTTTCATCCCAGTTGGTGCTCAAGAAAATTGGGTGCTGACTAAACTCTTAGGGGCTACTCCTATGCTAACCTTAGAACTTTGACCAAGGAGTGAAGAAATACTAACAGGAAATTGCTGAGACCAGCACTTCCTCCCAAATCAAAGCAATCTTCGTTTTGGTAAGTATGGTTGAAAGTCAATGATTTTGAAACATTCAAGATATCCTAAATGAATACCATGCTGATTGAATGAGATTGTCTCTTTTACCTTTCTAAAAGAAGAACGACCTATCTAATGTTCAATGAGGATAGATTCTCTGCATTGAGTCACAGTTTACTCTGCAGTCTGTTCTGTTTCAATCACCTATGTGGCTCAACAAAACCAAGACATTTAATTTGTTTTTTTATCCTGGATCCAGTCTTGGTTAACAATTATTTAGTCAGCATCTAAAATGTGTCAGGCATTGTTCTAGATCGTCAATTTACAGCATTGAGCACACACAGTCTCCTTCAAGATTTTGTTGGAAGAAATCAATTAGAAGGATACCTGGGGTTGAGGGGGAAGGGGAGGCAGGGACACATGTGTTTGTATCTGCATATATTGACACTGTAATAACATTGAATACTATAGAAACAAAGCTCAGAATTGACACTGCAGGAGACACTTCGAATAAAGCCACCTTGAAGTCTCTTCTTTGAGAGATGACATTTAGATAGTGTGGCTGAGGTGATGAAAAGAAGGAATAGGTCAAATGAGGATTTGGTAAGAACCACTCCATAGGTTAGAAGAACAAGCATAGACATTTGGGTGTGGGGCTTTGGTTTAGCCCATTAACAGGCATCAGCAATACCCATGTGGTTTGTGTGGGGCTAGGAGGGGAGTGTCAATCATTAGGAATCCCTGGAATGCAGGGCTTTCAGGATCAATGCTGAAGATTTCCTGTGCTATTCACTGTGTGATGGGAAGCCTTTGAAGGCTTATGGTGTGATGAGTGACAGAGACAGGAGCTCTTGAATGAGACTTTTTGATGGCCATTGTTTTCTTTTGTAATGTACCTCTGCTTAGTGGGAAATATAAGTGCTATGAATAAAATAAGGAGAATAATTAGAAGACTAATGCAGTATATGATAATTATCTAATACATCAACCTAATAATTATCCTGGGCAAGAGATAATTATTGCTTGAGCTAGGCTCCTGGCAGTAGAGATGTTGAGAGGATTGGATTTCCATATATTTAAATGAAGAAACCTAAAAATCTTGCTGAATCCATGGATAAAGAACATTAAGGCAAGTGAGAAATTGAAGAAACTTCTTAAGGCTTTTGCCTAAACAACAGAACTTGTGGTTATGCTATTTGTTTAGATAGCGCAGAGCTGAGGGGACCAGATCTGAGTATGATAATGAGTAATAATGTCAACTTCTGTTTACAAATAATGCAGATGCATTTTCAGATGTCAAGTTCAATGATAGTGGTAAAGGATTCAGATTGCATTAAATTACACTTTGTTCAAAACTAGACAGGGCAGGCAAGATTGCCTCTAGTTGTATCCATAGAGAGAGAGAGAAGGGGAGTGATTTGTTGTTGGCAGTATCTTAGGTAACATGAGGAAATATAAGAAGTACTAATTTGATACATTTAATGCAGAAGAGGAAATCAACGAAGAGTATCTCGGAATCTCGTGGATGCAGAACAGCAAAAGCCTCATCAGTTGTGTGCAGAGCTCATTGGGAAACTGATGTCATAAAGAAATCAAATTGATTATTGGGTTTGGTATAAAATGGATTTGTTGGTGATTTCATTCAAAGAAGTTCATCACATTGTGTATAACAAAACCCCACTGATGAGACACTGAAGGGAAGTAAGATATGAGCGATGGTTGGGCGGTGGGCATGAATCAATCTCTGGGAGAACTTGGTTAGAAAGGGTCACTGACAACGGTATTGGGAGACAGTGTTCTCTCTCTCTCTCTCTCTCTCTCTCTCTCTCTCTCTCTCTCTCTCT
>NW_021620323.1:90316-98808 GCF_004785775.1 Grammomys surdaster
TCTCTCTCTCTCTCTCTCTCTCTCTCTCTCTCTCTCTCTCTCTCTCTCTCTCTCTCTCTGTGTGTGTGTGTGTGTGTGTCTGTCTGTCTGTCTGTCTGTCTGTCTGTCTCTGTCTCTCTCTGTGTCTCTGTCTCTGTCTCTGTCTGTGTGTGTTTTATTTTTACAAATGTTCTAAAAGACCAGGAAGTTAATGGTAAAAAATAAAAGAAATCATTGCAGGAACAAACTCTTGAGAAAGAGGTGGACATGTGAAAGGATGGAGTCGATGGGCACTTTCTGAGAGGACAGGCATCTGTAACTACACATTTTAAGGCTTGACGGGACACTGGGTGTGTGAAGTGGAGTTGAGGGAAGAGCCATTGGTGACACAGTGGAAGAACTGAGACCAGCATTTGATGAGTCACCTTATAGTTCTTAAAGTCTCCAAAAATGATACTGTGGGAGAAACAGCAAGCCCTCACCCCCACACAAAATAAATACAGAGAATAAAGAAGGGAAATGATGAAGTAAACAGAGAAGGTCAGAGTCGAATGTCTCCAGGACTGTGATAATTGACAGATTGCTAGCTGTACTACAAATCACTCAGGGATCGCCAGACTACATAATCCTGAAGCAGTGGAGATCAAGTACCCCTGTCTGATTGCAGGGAAACCTAGAATCCTTGGGGTAGTCTGATTTCATCACCAAGTAGAACCTAGTTTCAATGATGTCAGGAAATTTACCAAACGTTATTGTTTTCGATAGTCATATTGTTGTAAAAATACTGTTGCATGTATGATGATAACTACAATCACTATGATGGATGCTTTGCTCATGTTTTCTAAATTCTAACAACAATCTAATGAGCCAAGTCTACCATCCACTCTACTCTACCATGTAAAAGTTGAAAACAGGCCTAAAGTAACTTGGCTATGATTGGAATCTGTAGAATTTTGTTTCACGTGCCCAGGTTTCTAAGTGGTATCTTGTCTGTCACCACAACCCAAATTATCTTAGCCTCTGCCTTATTTTGGGACCTTGGTGGAAACAGGGTCAACCTATAAGACTATGGCATTAAACTCCAAACTTAAGCATATGCTGTCTGTACTAAAAGGAAAGGTAGTAATGTTATCAAGTTGCCTGAGTGCTTGAGTCATTTACATGCAAGAATTATAACATGACATCATTAATAACGTAATGTACTTTTAATAACTTCAAGAACAAAGACTTTGCTTTCCTTCCTCAGGTATGTTTTATCGATTTCACATTAAAGTTGAAACCATGGGGAGTGAACCTTTTCAATTTAAATTTTCTATTTTTAATAAACCAAAATACCCAGTAAATATTTCTTTTATGTATAAAATGATACTATACAAAGAGATGAATAATGTTGATGTATTTTTTTCTTACATCCTAAAATCTTGAGTTCAAAAGTAAATCATAAAATAAGTAAATACATTTTATTTAAATATGGTCATGTGATGTGATTTTTGTTTTTGTTTTTGGGGGTTTTGTTTGTTTGTTTGTTTGTTTTTGGATTCTAGGACTTAGTAGGAAAATGTAACAGAATAACCAAGGTATTATGAAAATTTTTTGGTAGAGTGGAATATTGGATAACTGCCATTGTCTCTCTCAATGGTGTTCATACTAGAAATAAGATAAAAATCTATAAATAATACCACTCTATCTTTCAGAATCAAGATGATTCTGGCCTGTGTATGCCATACCACAGATAAAGCAATGTCCTGAACTATGTGAGGGCAGGTATAGATTGCATAATTTTGGCTTCAAATTTTGTTTATCAACAAATTCGGCTTTGGGGACATGTTAGAAAATACAGAGAAGATAAAACCCCTTCTAAGTCCTTAACCAGTTTGTTGCCGTTTTCAGTTTGTTGCTCTGTTTTCTCAAGTGGAAGAAAATCATGATCAAACATAGCCGCATCCTAAATCTCCATTTGAGTCTATCAGAAGGTAAAGTGGTATCAGAAATATGCTCACAAAGGCCTGAAGAAGAGCCACAGATATTCTAGATAGAAACCAGGTTTATTCTAGACTAGAGAGATTGCTTAGTGGTTAAGAGGGCCTACTGACTGAAGGCTCAGTCCTCAGCACCCTCCTTCTGTCCTCCTTGGGTACTGTACATATGTGGTGTGCATATATACATACAGGTTAACTAATTGCATAGTTGTGGAAAGGCGGTGTACCCTTGCTGGAGATAGAATACACCTTTAGGAGAATACTGCATTCTGCTCCCAGACGGTTCGCCCTAGCATGTTCTCTGGCCTCAGCAAGGCCACTGATGTTAGTTAGATGCTGTGGGGGGAAGCACAGCTAAAGCCACTGTCTTGCCTTTCAGTCTCAGCCCTTTGGCAGAAGAATCAAAAGCAGGCCAATCTTCAGGGTCCTGGCTTCTACTGTCTTGCCTGCCCCTTAATAAGTATGTATTCAGAGCACATGACAATGGTGCTGTGACATTGTTACTAATATAGAACAAGTCAAAATACAAAGAATTTTAAATGGCTCCGGTTCTTTAAAAAATGATTTTGGAACCGTTTCTTCTTCTAAACCAGAGTATCCTGCTGCTCCAGTTGGTAGTGAGAGCTCTCAAGTGCCAGACAATGGTGACCATGATAAATGGTCTTCATACTCAAAGGTGTCCCTAGTGAAAAGAAAGGCATAAAAAGCTGATCTCACTTGTGTGATGCCAGTTCAGCAGACAATGAATGTCTGTGCATGTACTTTTAAAGTCAGATCTTTTCAGGTGATTGTTAAACAGTTAACTATCAATACTTTGAAGTGTTCTCATCTCTGTGAGCATACAGTTTGATCAGGGAAACATTCCACACCACTATAAACCTACAGCTTTTTACAAATCAGTTGAGCTTAAATAATTTAATTATGGCCTTTTAACACAGAAGAGTTTAACCTTCCAGATGGCTGAGAAAAAGAGATATTTCCAATAATTGTGGAAGGAATTATTCACTATAATTGACGTTAATGTATAATTTACATTTTATAACATTTCTAGTTCTTAATAAGTCCTAATAAGTAAAACTAAGAGTGAGAATAATTATCCCACAGGCCAGGGTAAAAATGCTATCATTCCCTTTGCTATGATTTTAGAGGTTGTTATATTTTGTTTTAAATGGGTGGCTAGGGCTTTCTCATGCTATATCTAAAAGTTACTTAGTCTAATCAGTTCAAGGCTTAGGAAGGTTACTTCATGGGTAGCTCAAGTATGCTGTTCTGCTATATCCTAAAATAATATTAAGTTGTCCAGTTTTAGATGCAAGGAAAGAGAAAGATACAAAGGCAGAAACAAAGTTCTTAAACTAGTGAATCTTTCCTCTAACTCTGCTGTAGTATAAAATTACATCAAAAGTGTTATTGTATCACGCTACTACCTACATCAATAAAATGCCAGTTTGACATATTATAAAGAAGAATCAGGAATGCTTCAATCCACCCAACTCTCTGGAAAGAAAAAGAAAGCACAAGGTATATAACATGTTTCATCCACAACAAGTCATCAGAGAACACAGTCACATGACTCCACAGTGCCGTGACAGTCTTCATTTCAAAAGGAGAGCTTTCCAGTGCAGGAAACTGCCTTCCTTGGATCTGACAGACAGGCAGCTCTAAGGAATGAATTGTGAAGTGAGCGCCAGATCACAGGCTTCCATACCCCCTCGTTTCCCCTCCTTCCTTCCTGTGTGCACATCTGGAACCCAAATTGCATTTCAATATTCATAATAAACTTTTCACTTGGATAATAAAAACATTCCTCTTAGAGACTGCCAACATTCGATCATTATAAAAACTGAAATGTGGGATTTGGGGGGTCGTCGATTTATTGCTCCTGAAGTACAAGCATTGATGCCAACTGCAAATTTACTATTCATGGAAGTCCTGCAAGAGTAGAGAGATATAAGTAATCACATAGCTCTAGGTAGATAATAAATCTTTCAGGGCTTTTCTCTATTAAGTTTCATGAGGAAACCCAGAAGGTTATCTTTGAGGCTAGCATGAAGGGAGGTAGCTATTCACTTCTAGAGTTGTCTGAAAATAAGCTCTAGAATGCATGTCTATTTCTCTCGTCCAAAGACAATTTCTTGGTTACTGGTTTTCTGTTTGATTTCTATATGGGCTTTGTCCCCATATTTTTTCCTAAATAGGAAATATTCTGTTCACTGAATACTTTACTCATTTTGTTGATAAAAGGGTGACACTGGCTAGCTTAAATTCTGCACTCCTGCTATATTATTACAACTGATTTTCAGTATCTATGGAGATGTGAAAACAAGTTAGTCTCCACCATAGAGTTTAAGTAGACTTCTTACTACCACTCATATCTGTGCATGACTGAAGAAACTTCATTCTTCGGAGATGAAAAAACTATCTGCATGGAAACATTATCTTCTAAGATAGACTTGGAAAAAAACGGCTAGCAGTTCATCCACAGGTTTGCACAGTATTCCAGCAGGTTGGTCAATAGCTGCGCATTATGGTAATTGAGAAAAATCTAGCAGGATTGAGCCCTAAAGAGCTGTGAGATAACAGACTGAAGAGGGCAAGACCACCAAATATATTTGAAAACCAGATAGCCACTGCTTTCCGACTCAGTGTACAGTAGTTTGTACGCATTGAGAAATAAGTTGCACCTGAACTTTACTGTGCAAATATTAATCAGTGTTAATGTGTAGACATGGTGTAAAGGGGGAAGGAGAAGATAGGTGAACTTAATTAAGTGAAAGATATTGAAACAAGCTACAATTCGATGTGATAAAAATTTCCTCCCCTTTGCTGGAATTCCTTGCCCATGTTTCCTAGGCTGTGCCTCTTTATTGGCATCCTCCAAATACAGCTGTTGAAGAAAATTCCATGTTTTAAGATCCCATAATTCAGATACAAATGCTTAGACAGACCTCCTCACCAAGATCTCCAGGTCAACTCTAAAATGCTTTCATAGTTTGGGACTGTCATCAGTTACATTCCTCCTGCTAGGCAGCCAAATGATATGTATAGATTAACTAACAACACATCAATGTCTGTGTCCCATTTGTTACCTTTATGCAAATTTACCTTGTGAATCAAATGAGAAATAATTTTCATATTTTAATTTTATATCTTTATAAAATGATTTGCAGGAAGTAGGTAACAAATAAATAATAGAGCTGTCAAATGAAAGCTCCCAAATATAAAAACCCTATATTTGAGTATTCAGACTGTTATAAAATAGCAAATATATTATTGTGTGTTGTCACATGTAGTTTCATATTACAACATCACATTATTGGATAGATAACTAGGGCAAGTTATGTTTTATTTACAAGTGTAACAAAATGAGGACTGATTTTCTCAGGATAACCATAGTTATGGGGGCTGATGGAAATCTAAGTGAACAAAAAATATGACACTCAGTTTCTACTCTGCCCTAGATGCTTTGTGACACTAGAACTATGTCTTTTCATCCATCCTCTTTGTCAGCAGCATGGCTGTAATAAAGGGTTCAGGAGACACATGTCAGGGTAGTTACCCAATGAGTTTTACCATTATCCTAGTCATTACCTCGCATGAACCTCACCAACTGTAGAGCGTAACAGCAAACATCCCTTATGTGACAGCCAATGGTTTCTTCATAGATGTTACAGCCATCAATGGGATAAATGACTACTGAGTTTTTCCTTCATGCCGGGGATGGTTCACTGTGAAACTCAAGTGAATCTCTTTTAGAGCTTGAATAGACGCTCTGTCCCAGAGGATCTCACTTCCAAGTTTGTTCTTTCCTTCTGTTTGCTCTCTCAGCTCTAGAGATAGTGACATTTGGCGACTCCACTCTGCCTGTATTTTTAAGACATCTCTTTACCCTTTTTAGGAGTGAATCCTCTTTTCCCAATTTAATACTGTTTGATAGTATACATTCCATGTTTGAAATGTGAGTGCGATTTTTATACACTGAATGAACTCTGAATTATATAGTCTGCATGGAACCTTCTAGAGGGAGACAACCATCAGAAGATGAGGGAGACGTGTACATTGTGGTATGGATTACAGCACCCAAAGCACATCCACACTTCTGAAGGATGCCATGGGATTCCTGATGCTCCCATGTTTCTTACAGTGGGTTCTTTATAAACAACGCTCAGGTTTTACACATATCTCTTTTTCCCCTGAACACAAATGAGTAAGTGGCTTTGCAGCATCAGTGATCGTTCAGCCTTGCAGAGGCTTTACAACACCACAGTGCTGTTGCTTACAACTCTATGATCTGATACTGTAGGTTGATGATGAATGAAGCAACCAACCAATTTCTATATGGCAGGATAACAAGTCTTGATTATCAAGTAGAGCCTAAAAGGTAGACAGAGAGAGAAGTTCATAAACAAAGGCCCAAGGACAGCAGGAGTATGGTCAGTAGAACACACAAGAGGAAAAGCAACTGCCATGTACTCTCATGGAGGCCTGTATTCTTTTGCATTCCATTATTCAAAAATTTGAACTGGCTTACATATATTTTTATCCTACTCAGAACTCCTCCATTATTCCATTCGAAGCATTTGTAAGCCAAACTTCCACAGTCTGCAATGCTGTCATCACTACTGCCTTCCAAGCTCCTCCTAGGATACATCATTAAGCTCTTACTGTGTTCAACCTTTTGTCTAGTCTAAAGTTACAAAGCCTTACCCTGTCCTAGAGCACAATCAGGTCTGTCACAGCAAGAGCCCAACTTCTGTTTTGAGTTACTTGTCTCTTGGTCAGAAAGAACACCATGTCTAAAGCAACTGGAAGAATGAAGAGTTTATTTAGGGGTTACAGTTCCAAAAGGGTAAGAGTCCATTGCCGTCATAGTAATGAAGCATGAAGAGCAAACTCAGTGGCCGGAAGCTGAAGAATTACAGGTCATCCAAACTGCCACACACAGGAAGAAACTCGTCTTGATCTCTTAATTGCTCTGATATCATATGCAGAAATGGATGCTCAACATTTGTTTGTCAAATGAATGAATAATTAATATTCTACTAGAGTGTCATTGTGTCAACAACCACAAAGAAGATTCATGGGTGGGAGAGACAGCTCAATGGTATGAGCACTTGCACATGAGAAACCTGGGTTCCTTCCTCAGAACCCACTTAAAGGGAAGGGTATGTCTGGACTCACATAAAACCCCAACACTGAGGTAGGTGTGGATGGAGACAGGAGACTGATAGGGCTTGCTGTTATTCAACTTAGCTCAAAGTTTTGATAGAGGAAGGTTCTGCCTCACCTCTGTGCATGCATAAACACATAATCACACACACACACACACACGTTTTTAGACCACATGTGTGCACCTGTCAACATGTACACATGTAAACACATACAACAAATAAAATACCTAATAAATAATAATGGAGAATATTTTAGAGGCATGGACTGGAAATAACAGGTCAGAGTTGAGTATTGATTATTGAGGGTTGTGTATTGCATAGCTTTTGAACTACTGGTTCCATATAATATTTTAGTTCCACTGTAGCTCAGCTGTTTGCACAGCAAACACCATTTTAAGTGACCTCTGACTCTACAACCTCCCAGTTCTTTTAAAATTTGAGGGAGGGAAGTGAGCCCTTTACCTTATTCTATGTGTTCTAGAACAACCTATAAACTATTGCCTTGTCTTAGGATGTGAAGCACTTTAGCTGGAAGGTACCAGGATGTAGGTGAGGTTATCTTACCTGCTCACCTTCTTCAGTGGGTCTGCCTTACAGTAACCCAAAGGCTGAGAGGTGGAAGTGGCAAAGCCTGGGCAATGTTACACTGTGTCTACTTGAAGTTTCCTCTCCTCTGGGTCTCCTTGTACATATATTAATTTTCCTTTTGCATAAATTAGTATTGACCAAAGTCAATCTTAGGAAACTGTTCATTTCTTTTGAGAAGATAAGTGCATATTTCACATCTATGTTGTTTATGATTTTTGCAACTAAAACATCAACATTTCTATCCGTATCACCCTAATGTCCAGCCCAGGGGTTACAGTATCTAATAATGAAGAGCCCCAGAGATCTAGGGATGTCAGGAGGAAGTCTCCTCTGTCCTTGGGGAAATAGCATCACAGCTGCAGGATATCCAGAATCTCTTTCATTATACATTCTCCTTTATCATAATTGTGCTCAATGGCTTAATTTTGATCAACTGCAAGGCCTTGATCATTGAAAGCTTTCTGACAGATGATAACTCATGTTTATACTCTTGTTTAGAAAGCTGATGAAACGATTCTGAAGATTGTGATTTAAAATTTGTTGTAATAATGTCATCTGAAGCTTGGCAACTGCAAGATCCTGCTTAGCAACTGCAGATAGACTCAAAGCAGAGTACCATGTCTTCTTAAGAATAGCAGGGAGACCATAACTCAAGCAGTGTACCATATCTTCTGAAGAACTGCAGGTAGATCATAATTCAAGGCAGTATACCATATAGACCATGACATGTTTCAAGGCACAGGCCAAGAAGATTTTGTACTTTTCCACCACCTGA
>NW_021620323.1:98908-119271 GCF_004785775.1 Grammomys surdaster
ACCATATAGACCATGACATGTTTCAAGGCACAGGCCAAGAAGATTTTGTACTTTTCCACCACCTGGACCCTCTTACCCCCTCCCCTTGTAAAACATGCTATAAAAAAAAGCATTTCATGTTCAAAAAAAAAAGAAATAAAAAAAAGTAAAAAAAAATGATGATATGAAAAGATTATCTAAAAAAAAAAAAATTTGTTGTAATATCTGGTAGATTAAAGGCAACCCCCAGCTGGTGCCCCATCTCTGGCGACCTGGGAAAATGATGAGTCTAAATATTAGTAATAATATGTATTATTTTGTTTGAGGACAAGTTTATTGAAGTTCTAATGTATGCCTTCATATATTATAAGAAAATGAATGCAATTTGCAAATCCTTATATACAACACCTTCCGCTGAACTGTCATGTGCCTTATGTCAGCCATGATCAACCCTGCATTTAACAGGGAAAAAGAGCACAGTATTTATCTGTCCAACTACTCTCTACCCTATCATCCTGTCATGGCTCAGGGGTAGTAAATGTCAACTGAGAACCTTTCCTTCTTCTAATTCACCATGTGGCTGTAGTCCCCTTTGGTCAGTTTTGATTGACTTTTTTATTATTCTAGAACTCACCAGACAAAGGAAAGGCAGTTGGCCCATACACTTGCTATTATCCTTTCTCCTCACTTATCCCTGGAGAATAAGTGTGAGAGCTTTAGCACCCAGAAGCCTTGACATTGGTTCGTTTTGGTAAAGACATGTCTCTGTTGCAGTATTATCACTCACACTCTCCACCCGAACTCTTATCCTAGTATCACCTACCCCATCGTTTCCACTGGGATTTCAGTTTTTACCTACACAATTTCAAGTGTGAACTGTGTCCTCTGCAGGTGAGTGACACTAGATTCTCCACTTGTTTAACCATTTTATCTTTATTATTATTATCTTTATTATGATATATGTACATACAAAGTGTATATGATATGTGCCTGTGAAAGAATTTTAGTGCTTGTCTGAACATCAGTGTTATCTCAACTCTGAACAAGTTTCTCCAATTTATTTAGCATTTTACTATCATTATTATTATTAGCAGTATTATTGTATAGTATGTGTATATACAAAGTATATATGTGTGTTAGTAACAGTTGCCAGGTGCCTGTGTGACTCTGGAGGTCAGAGGACACCTTTGTGCATTTAGTTTGCTCCTTCTGCCTTTACATGTGTTTCATCGATTGAACTGAAGTCTTCAAACTTACATGGCCAACGTTCACCTACTGAAGCACCTCGCCTGGCTAGCTTCTCTAATTTTCAATATGAACATCTTGAGATATCCTAAGGCTAGGCTATTTTCCTTGGATGTGAAAGTTAGACATGTCTCATGGGACAATATTCTTTCTACTATATCATACAGTCTGTACCCAATGACCCCCCGCAGGTGTTGCACATAATATAAGGAAAGAGGTTTGCGATTGTGGGAATCAGTAGCTCAAGCATTCTGGTTACCATCTAGCAGCAACCCTCTGTATAAGCCACACACACAGGGCCATAGGTGATTACTTGGCAGGTGTCAATAGCAACAACACTCATCAGTTAGCTGGCAAAACTACAGAAGAAAGGTAGATTTTCCCTTTGGTTTTATAGATTTTATTTTATTTAAGTGTGTATGTAAGTATGCAAGTGTATGGTGTGTGTGTGTGTGTGTGTGTGTGTGTGTGAGAGAGAGAGAGAGAGAGAGAGAGAGCGGGTGTGAGTGTGTATATGCATATATGCATGCATGTGTGTGTGCTTGCATGCATGCATGTGTGTGTGAGTGTGGTGTGTGAGTGTGTGTGTGTACGTGCATGTCTTCTGAAGCCAGAAGAGAATGTTGACTCCCCTGCATGCAGAATCTTAACACTGTATGAGTAGGCCGACATGGTTGCTGAGAACTGAACTCCGCATCTCCTCAGCTGAACCGTCTCTATAGACCCTAAAGGTTCACAGAATTACCTTTGCTTCAGGTTTTCTACCTGTCCTTTTCTGCTTTTCAGGATGAGAACTTTGCTAACAGAAATGATAAAGTTGTGATTGTGAAGTCACGTTACACACAAACAGGGGTGCTAGTGGGATCGGCTTCTCAGTGGGTACCTGGTCATGTTCAAAGTATTCCTTTATCAAAAGCCTATTAACATGAATCTCGTGGAATTTGCAACTCTCCATATTGAATCAGGCCTTCGGGGGAAATGTGCAGTCTAAATATGGAAGAAAATCTGATGTTGAAAAAAGCCACTCACTAGAAGAATCTCCAACTTCCACATTCCCAAAGCCTTGAGAAAGGAATGAGCCGATCCATCCGCTTTTCACTTTAATTCAATGAGGTATTTGATTTTCAACTACTGTCTCAGCACTGTATTAAAACCTTGTTACTAGGGAATAAAAGAAAATTACCTGTAATCCCCTTTCCTCAGAAAGCATGTTATTATAATGGATTTCTCGAGTTAGTCCGCCTGAGCTGCTGCCGAGAGAGAACCTTGGAGCTTTAGAGCACTCAGGCTGCTCCACAGCCTTGCAGGCTCCAGCCTGGAACTGAGCTGTGCTCACCTGTTGGTTGGCAGGAAGAGAGAAGGCTTGTGGAGTTTGGTGACCTTGCATGGAGTTCAGCCTGGGCCAGGTGACAGGGAAGCTAGCTTTAAGACAAAGCTCCAAATTGTTCAGTAGAGCAGCCTTCTCATAAGATGTTCCTCACACCTACCTTATAAATGTTAGGGCCACACAATCAGAATTGACCTCCCTCAGGTATACCTTTTGGTGGCATAATCTGTGGTTACTATTCATAAGGGCTGTGAATGAGAGAATTCCCCCAGAAAATGTGACCTGTTTTAAGAGGGACTGTCATCCTACTGGACAGCAGGTGACACCGGCCGGCTTTGTCTGATACATCCAGCTCTCCATGGGAAGAGGGCTTCAGAGATGGTTTTAGTGATCCAAGGTCATACTCCAGAGGAGAGACAAGTTCAAGGCCAGCCTAGGCTGCATTGTAGTATTCTCTCAACACATAACACACACAGACACACACAGACATACACACACAGACACACACACACAGGGCAGGGAGAGAGAGAGAGAGAGAGAGAGAGAGATTGAGAGAGAGAGAGAGAGAGAGAGAGAGAGAGAGAGAGAGACTTAATTAGTGCAAAGGGGAGGCATTACAGCCTATAGAACTGCAGTTACTAATGTTTCTGAGCTGCCACACCGGAGCTGAGGGTTGAACTCGGGTCATCTGCAAGAGCAGCAAGTACTCTTATCAACGGAGCCATTTCTCCAGCCCAGCAGGCAGATTTTATAATAAAACCATACTTATTCTGTCTTCTTCCTCCCATCATACTATAACTCCTGGTAACAGCTCTCAGTGTGTGTGTCCATGTGTGTGTGTGTGTGTGTGTGTGTGTGTCCATGTGTGTGTGTGTGTCGGTCTGTCTGTCTGTCTGTGTCTGCATAGTTCTGTGTGTGGCTGTGTGTATCTGTGAGTGCTCCAACCCTCTAGCACTCTGTGACCGTCTAACTGTCTCTAGCTCTTGTGCCTCTGCACATTCGCACTCTTGGGTCTGAATCCCTGTTTGTCTGCTGCCAGTTTACTTTATTAGTTGTAACTATTTTTAGAGTGAAAACAAAAACTAAAATGTCTCCCAACACTAGAAAGCACCACCATAGTAGTTCAGTAAATAATAAAAGGTGTCAAAAACCATCCACTTCCTGCTCTCAGTCTCCTTCCTGTTTAACAGAGAAGTGCAGTACAGAGGCCACTTCCTCTAGGCTCGCCTGCTTGTATCCACCTCCCCTTTACCCATCACCCTGCTTTATTATTTCTATTTGGTCCTTAATTAATGGTCACCCTAATGTCACCTACTGCTTAGTAGGTATAACACAGAAGAGGTGGGAACAAACACTCTTTTCAGGTTTACCATACAGCTGTTATGCTGCAAGGAATTTAAAATTGTTTTATGGAATGCCTAAAAATGTAGGCACCATTAAGTGAAGGAAATTGAAGATTTACAAGGTAATTTTCGTAAGTTTTCCCCTGGGGTAGTAAAAGAATTGCTATTAGTAAAACAATTGATTGGGAGCATTAGCATGGATTAGGTAATAAAGAGGCGAGAGGAAGTAAAAGGTCCTGCGTTCTAAGACCTGGGGGTGGGGGGTGTGAATTAGGAGGGGTGTGTGTGTGTGTGTGTGTGTGTGTGTGTGTGTGTGTGTGTAATGCAAAAGGAGAAGAAAATAGCACCACTAGTCATGGAAAGGGACTCTTAGATACTCAGTGAGACGGCAGAGTGGAGGCCATCAGTCCCTGATGAAGAACTCATACAGCTTCCTTACATTGTGTCTCTGTCCCTTATTCTCCTGTTCAACCTTAGTTCCTTTTCTTTGTCACTGGTGCATACCCACACTCACACTTCAATAGACTCCTTCAGCAGCAGTGTCCATTGTTCATGATTGGTCCTGAGATATACGCTATCCAGCATGGTCACTCATTGCTGCTCTTGTCAATCAGCACAACGCTCAGTCAACTGTCCCCACTCTGGGAAGGCTTCAGTACTTGGGTCATCATCTCCTGTTCGATCTCTAACCCATGAATGATTCTCGACAACAAACATAAGTAAAATGATACAAAACAAAACCTCTGGCTCCTAGAAGAGTAGTAGGGGTAGGTAGGTATAAGGATAAGACGAGATAGCTTAGTCCATAAGAAGTCTACCAGGCAGGCTCTTTGGAGCATGGGCACCCACATACAAAACTAGGTGGTTATGTGTCACATCTGTTACCTTGGTACTGAGGCAGGTGGAGACATGTCAATGAAGCTCACTGGTTTGCCAGTTTATTCAAGTGGATGGGCTCTGAGCTCAGTGAGAATCTCTCTTTAAAAAACAAAAAATAAGTGTGGTGGGGTGATAGGAAGACACCGGAGAAGACCTCTGACTTCTACACCCAATTACACATATATGCAAGCAAACCAGTATGCACGTTAATGTGCATGTCCCCACAGGAACATGTATATAATCCCACACACAAACACAAAATGAAATAAAATGATGGGGTGAAGGGAAGTTAATGAGTTTGTAAGCCATCATAAAAGAGTGGAGGTTTGCTTGGAATTAAATTTGAGCTTTTGGAAAGTGGGAATTATAACTTGATCCAATTTTCTAGTTAATGAATAAAAATGTCTATTTTGTCTTGAAGACACAAGGGTACTATTTAGAAAGTTCTTAGAGTACTGAGGGACATGTGTGTGTGTGTGTGTGTGTGTGTGTGTTTGTGTGTGTTTGTATGTTTGTGTGTGTGTTTGTGTGTATGTGTGTGTGAGTGCAGGGGGTGATCCAGTCATGTCAGTTGGAGTCAAAATGTTAAGAATTAGATTAGATTCTAGAAATACTGGGTAGTAAGAAACCTCAGGGATATTTTGATATAGAATATTGTACAAAAAAACCCTGAATTTATAGGAAGGAGTCAAGCATGACCTTGAGGCCTTTTTAGTCTGCAAATGGAAAGTTCAAGTCTCGATTGACTCTGGTGGGAAATACTTTGCATGAGATGCTTTGCATGAATCAAATAATCACGACTTTGGCTTCAAATGGTTTTTCCTTTGAGTTGTGGATTAGGCACCCAGGCCAAATAGAAGGCTGACTTCACAGAGGTAAAAGGTGCAGTGAGTGGAAGGCTCTGAGGGAATCTGTGCCTATCCTGATTTGCTCTATTTCTTTAAAGTTGCCTTCCTAGACACACAGTTTATCCTGTTTGTATTCATCCTGAGACTCTACAGGCGCTGTCCCAGCAGAGAGTGGGATCTCCCGAGTTTCAGAACCATCCTTTCAACAGCTTCCTCCGTGTCCACAGCTTCTTCCTCCGTGTCTTGCACTTGCCTTTTCTTTTTCCACATGAGTTTTGACACCGTTGCTCAACTTGGGTCTGATAAGAAATATCCATCTGTTCATCCTCTTGGGATCCACAACCACTATCCACAGGTTCTGTTTCACTGTTAGGATACTAAGTGTTCAAGGAATTCTGTTTCCTTGTTTTTGTGTCCCATGCTTTAAAGCCTATATAAGCCAGGCCATAAACAAAACTAAATAAAACATAAGCCCAGGATGTGGTCAGGTAGGAGAACATTGGCCTAGGCTGTGTAAGACCTGGGTTTAATTCTCAACCCTAAAAACAAACAAAATTAAGCTAAATATTAATTAAAATTAAATAGCCCCTGTACAAATAATTTGAAGATAAATGTCATTTACCTTGATATTTCTCACATTATACATGAACCATTAAACCAAAAATAAAAAAAATGAAAATAAAACTAGAGAAAACATGAATAAATTTTCTTTTACCCAAAGAAACTGTTTTTTTTTTTCAAAAATTTCTCCAGCCTATTAATCTACACCACTGTTACCCAAGAACCACTTCCCCTCAAGGTATGAAACCTTTAAAATCATTATTTTTTTTCTCGAAAAATATTACCTGTCTTAATGAGCTCTGATTTAAGCATGTGGTCTTCTCAATTCTATCCCTTGGAGGTAACTGACAGCTTTGTTGTTCTGTTCCTCTATGCATATCCTTTGAAACAAGCACATTCTTGGACTGAAGAAAGGGACTGAATGAGAGTCACTTCTGAGACACAACTTGAGTTAATCAGCAGACAGGCATGGTGGCTATAAAGAGAAAAACAAAACAAACAAACAAACATACAAAAACCAATATAAAACTAGCTCTCAGATCTGGAAAACTTCCTTGTAACATTTGATCACCTTTGTCCCATTTGGATGGCATCCAAATCAAGTTTTAAAATCCTATATAAGCAAACCTCCATAGCAGAGCCTGCCTTGGAGATGGTGTTGACTCACTGTGTTCCTTTGATGATATCACCTTATTGTGAGTTGAACTTACTCGTCCATGGTACATGAATCTGATCTCAAAAGGATTTGATTGACATGGTGCTGTTTTGAACCTGCACACAAGTGATCTGACTGCCTGCTGGTTTCCAGTGAAGATTTGCCTGGTGGGGAATATACAAGGATCATAGGTTTCCAATCCAGTTTCATAATTATTATTTGACATCAGTTATAAATGGAGAGGGATCATGGATCTAGGAAGCTAGTGGCAGTTGATGACTTCTGGCAGAGAGGAGCCATTGTCTTTAGTGATGGAGTGACTGGAAAGTTACTTCTGCTCCAATGAATAGCTATACATACATACACGCACTAATGAGCCTAGTTAAACCAAGTATGTCCCAAAGCAAACCAAAATAGAGCAGAGACATGAGAGTGGGATGGGGATTTGGAAGGAGGGAGGTTAAAGAGTGAGGGAAACTAGGAGGATAAATGTGACCAGAATATATTATATGAATGTATGAAACTGTCAAAAAATAAATCAGTTCTTAAAAAGAGAGAAAGAAAGGTGAAGAACAAGCAGGGGAAGAAAGGAAGGAAGGTGAGATAGAATAAGGAGGGAGGGACGGAGGGATGGAGGAACAATGAGAGTGAGGGAAGTAGAGCAAGTGGGGGAAGGGAGAAAGGAAGGAAGCGAAGGAGGAAGGGAAAGAGGGAAGGAGGAAGCAAACTAGGAAGAGATGGTAGAAGGAAGAGAGGGAGGAAGGAAGGAAGGAAGGAAAGAAGGAAGAAGAGATGGAATGAGGAGGGAAGAAGAGAGGTTGAAAGGGATGGAAGGAGGGAGGAAGGAAGGAAGGAAGGAAGGAAGGAAGGAAGGAAGGAAGGAAGGAAGGAAGGAAAGGAGGGAAGGAGGGATGGAAGGAAGGAGGGGTGGAGGGAGGGAAGGAAGGAAGGAAGGAAGGAAGGAAGGAAGGAAGGAAAAAAGGAAACTTGGTTTAGGTATACAATTTCTTCAAAACAATTGCCATAAAGAATACAATAATACAGTGTGACTGAGTGCTGGCTTTGTGTGATAGAATTGTCAACTAGAGCAACCAAATCATCTTTTCTATAAATATAAACATCTTCTAAACTTAGTAGTGTACAGTTCCATGGCTAAACCAGAGTTAACTCCAAATAAACGGCACCCTATAGAAGACATACAGAAGCATGCATACTGTTGAGACAAAGTTAAAACTTTGCCTATGCTTGTATGTTTCCAGCTTATGAAACTGTTGGGTTTTTTGCATTCATTTAGCCCCCATTGTAGTTTAAATATGAAATGTTCTTCATGGGCACATGTGTTTGGAGATTTAGTCTCCATGGGTTCATGTGTTTGGAGATTTAGTCTCCAGCTAGTACCACTGTTTTTGAAAATTATGAAAATTTAGTAGGTGGAACCTTGCTGATGGATGTAACTGGGGACTGGGGCTGGGTTGAGGTTTTAGAATCTAGTCTCTTTTCCTGTTCTTTCTCACCCTGCTTCCAGTATGTGGATCACATGTGATTTCTCTGTTTCCTGAATTCAAGTTGATATCAGGCTCATGTTGCCAGCCCTTGTCATACATTCCGGTCTACACCACTTTGGAACTAGAGGCCAAAATAAAACTTTTCTTCCCAGCTTGTTTTTTGTTCAAGCATTTTATCACACCAATAGAAGAGTAACTAGATATAGCCCATTTTGATTCTAATCTCAACCTCTACACTTTACTCTTTCAGTAAACCTGCTCTCTAGCTGTAATTTGTGTTCTGCTTTGCCTCATGTTTCATTCCATATACAAATGTGGAATATATATATATATATATATATATATATATATATATATATATGTATATGTATATGTATATGTATATGTGTGTGTGTGTGTGTGTGTGTGTGTGTGTGTGTGTGTGTGTGTTTGTTGTATCTTTCTTTTCTGGCCAAGAAAGAGCTACTTTGTGATATTTGACAAAGGGGAGAAAAGTATTCAACAGCAATGATCAGTACCAGGACCAACACTAATGTCTCCTCCTACGGAAATTCCAGCCACACTCACTTCCCAGAAACTATCACCTTGGCAGTAATTTTATTTTAGCACAAATATGTTTCTTCCTTGTGTTTCTTTAGTTCCAAATGGCATTTATTTCAACAGCAGCTCTGATCCCATTCATACTGTGAAAAGCACACACACAGTCCATATGGCAAAGGACGAACTACATAAAGGTACTAATTCAAATCAGACATTTACTACCAAATGAGTTTAGGATCTATTTTCAAAGATTAATTTTTTATTTTGTTTTTATTTTTCAGAGTTTTGTTGTTGTTGTTGTTTTCAAACAGCCTCATGCAGGGCTCAAGAGGCATTTTGCAAGGCAGTAAATCCCGGAGAGCCTGTGATATTAGCATGGCAATCAATGGTGAAAGAATTTGAATGGAATTGTTTTAGTAAAGCTATCATGTGCCAACTTTGACACACTCAATTCTTTTTTGAAGAATTAAGATGAAAGATTATGAGTGATCTGGCAAAAATCACAAATATTATTATTATTAACAGGGGTATGGGATAAGACCCTGACAAGATATGTTGCGATCCAAACAACATTTTCCTTGCAGAGTATGTCATTATTTTTTCATTGTTGTTTAGTCTTTTTCATGTGCATCCTGAAAAGGGAACATTGAATGATGACTATAGTCTCTGCTGTCAGAGCACACAAGGAAGACAACTCTTCTCCTGTAATAGGAGCTAGGTGCTGAGAGTGTATGGGGGTATATCTGGTAGATTAAACAAATAGATAACATTTTCCATCTTATTTCCTTCAACATCAGACCAGAACTCAGAAAATTGAACTTTAAACAATTAATAATATGGTTATAGGATTAACAGTATTATCTGTCAATGAACTGCCTACAAGTTCCCAGTTGCTCCTGGGATACCTGATGTCAAAGATCAAGCTTCTTCAAAATCTGCTCAGTGTGGAGCCTGAAACAGCTGGCCTGGCTATCCATATGATGACTCTGAGTGAGTGTGATGAAGGGGCTGAGAAATTGCTCTGATGTATCATAGTGCCTGCATCTAAAGCAAATTTGTCTCCAGCCTCCCAGGCTCACTGGATATTAAGATAAGGCATGGGGGTTGGCACATATTCCCTTCAGTTTCAGCCTGAGACATGTGGAAGTGATTCTAGCCTAGACGATCACATTCCTCCTAAAAAATGTTGGCAAGTCCTCAGAAACTGTGGCCAGTTATGATTAGCACTCTTCTGAACATCATTTGGGGAAAAATAAGGTCTGATAGAAGAGAAAGAAAATTCTGGCACCTTTATGAATCAAAAAAAGTTTTATGAAGAATAAAGCCCTGCAAACGTGGTACAGAAAAAAATCAATAGAACTTGCTGACTGCCTTTTGGAGTGCAGGAAGGAGACTGATGTAAAGTTAATTACTGCCTTATTAGGCTGAGCTTCAGACCTGGGAACCCCAAGAAGCCAGGTTAAATGCGAAGAAATCATTTCAGCTGTCTTCCCTGTGGCAGGAAATGGTAGAATTTGCATGCACAGTATTAAAGGAAAGACACAAGGCTCTGACTTCTAAATGCCAACATAATGATGAACAGAATTCTATTCACTGTCACCCGGAATCTGTTCTCTGGTGCTCTGGGGTACTGAGTAGGAATGAAAATCTCTCCTTGAAAGTCAAACATAATAATCAAACTCTCCAAGCTAAAGAGAGTCAAGAAATTCAAGTGTGGAGTTTTAAAGCTCAGTGGTGATCAGTGACCAGAGAGTAAATTCACTGAGGAAAACTGTCCTTCAAGTGTTTTATTGTAGCTGTGATTCAGAGAAGCAGCTTGAGACACACATAACTTCTGTGTATAAATGCAATGGAAATTAATGTGTTATCCATACTATTGAAACTCCAGCCACAACAACATTATGAAAAATTTAAGCAAGCTTATGCAGTACAAATTCTCTTACCTGTAAGAGACCAGACCAGAGAGGCAATACCTCTAAAATTGCTACTCAATCTGTTTCTTAAATATTTATAGAAATAGAGAATAGGAATTCTCTCTTACTCAGTGTTCTAGGTTGGTTCTTAAACTTGTGTTTCCAGCCTTACAGGATATCTGTGCCTAAAGCTAGATGGAGACCATGAGTCACTTGGTAATACAGCACCAGCAACATCCTTCCTGTAAATATGGCCTCCTGTGGATCTGCAGAGGATGCCAGATACTGTATGAAATGGAAGGATGCTCTTACAAGTTCTGCTCCTCATGTGACTTTGCGGAGAAAGTATTTTTCTCTCTGGGAGATGACTTCATGTGATGCTTACCTGACCTTTAGTACATTAAGGACAGCAGGTAAATCATTGGCTTCTTCAGGAGAGGCACATTGATTTAGGGACACAAAGAAAATGCTCACTAAACAATGTGTTCTCCAGCTGGAGAATCATAAACACACCCATAGCCAAGCAAATGAATCTAATGCTTAATTAACTTTCGCTCACCTTCCAAACAATGAGGACACGCTGAAAATACAATCAAATCTATTAGCCTCAATCTAGGGCTAGAGTCTATGTAGCAGCCTAGAGTACAGGGAGATTGTTGCTGTTGTTAACTCTCTCTCTGCCTTTCTCTCTCTCTCTCTCTGAGTGTGTGTGTGTGTGTGTGTGTGTGTGTGTGTGTATATATATATATATATATATATATATATATATATATTGCATAATATATTATATATATATATAATTTTTCTGATGACATATATATGTATAAATACAGATAGATGGTAGATAGATAGATAGATAGATAGATAGATAGATAGATGACAAAATATTTCTCTCTTATATACAAATACAAATGAGTTGGAGAGAGAGAAAAGAGAAATAGACAGACAGACAGACAGACAGACAGAAAAATAACTAAGAAAGTCTGGCTCATGAAGGTAGACCTTCACCCTTAAGTTCCATTTCTTGAAAAGATGTCATTTATCTACTATTGCAAACATCCAATTTCAGAGTAACAGGTCAGAAGGACTTTTTCATGTGCAAGAGCAAACATAATTAAAGCTAGTTTTAACTGCACAGGGAAACCAAACTCCTTCAGGTGTCTGTTTTAGGGTTTCTATTCCTGTGATAAAATGTCATTCCCCAAAGAGACTTGGGGAAAAAATGTTTATTTCCTCTTACAACTCTATGGTTATTACTAAAGAAAGTCAGGGCTGGAATTAAAAGCAGGAAGTTTTATTGCTTCTGGTGCAAGCTTAAAACTACTGAGGTACCAGCCCAGTGGACTAAGTAAGCACTAGTTATGGGGCCCCAGTGAGAGATGCTACTGTGGAAGTGCTCTTAGTTTTGAGGCATTCAGCCTCCAGGACTGAGCAACATTGGGCTCTCAACTTTGTGATTTGTCTGTTATTATTTTACATATTACTTAGTAAATTCTGATACACACACACACACACACACACACACACACACACACACGCGCGCGTGCCTTAAAATCTTTTCTAAATTTTCTCTGACTGAACCCCAGAATAATTTTCTAGAACAACAGTGAAATAAAGAGATTTAAATAAGGAGACTTTTGGAAAGTGTATTAGAAAGAAGAAAATGTTTCTTCTGAGCCTTTTGGTGATGTCAGGAAATGACTGTCAGCCATCTTCTAACCACGCTGGTGAGCAGGAAAGCAGACATAAATGTTCAGAGGCTATTTGTTCTCAGTCAATACAGCATAGTGAGTCTGTATATGGACTCGAGGATACAGTTGTGTCCTCTATTGACGGTCAATATGATTTTGGGGAGGTATTTGACCACTCTATCTCTCAGTGTCCATTTTTAAAGCTGATATATAATATTTCCTTTACACCTAACATGATATTTAGTGATGGTAGAGTACTTAGCATATAGTACTTGGACTGTGAGAAATACCATATAACTATTTCCTATGTATGTCTGTCATATACCTACATACTATTTCTTAGTAACCAAACTTATGTGTAAATAATATGTTCAACTTGACTAGAGTTGCAGAGATGTGGGTCATAAAGTCTTACAGCAGGAGTAAGACAGTTCCCAGTTTATCCTAGATGGTTTTTATTTGTGTGGTGGCTTGAATAATAATGGCCCCTCCTCTATTCAAATGCTTAGTCACCAGTGGTTAGAACTGTTTGAAAGGATTATAAGGATTAGGAGGTCTGTTCTCTTTGGAATAGGTGTGGACTTATTATTGCAAAAAGTGTGTTACTGGGGGTGGAGTTTGGGATTTCAAAAGGCACACTAGTCTCTCTCTCTCTCTCTCTCTCTCTCTCTCTCTCTCTCTCTCTCCCTGCTGCCATGCTGCTGCCATGATGATAGCAGACTAGTCCTCTGAAACTGTAAGCAAGCCCCTAATTTAATATATCCTTTTATGTAAGTTATATTAGTCATAGAACTTCTTCACAGATATAGAATGATCACTTAGCCAGTTTCCTTTTTAAGTATTGTTGTTTTGTACTGAGGCATGTCCTCTGTATCCCAGGCTGGTTTCTAACTTACTACATAACCATGGATAACATGAATCTTCTGACACCCTGATCTCAACTTCCTGCATGCTGGGGTTCTGCATCCCAATTCTAGGGTAGTAGCAGAAGACCCAGGGCTTTTTACATGCTAAACAAGTATTCTACTAATAACCGATATCCTGGCTCCTTCCTATATATTTACTGGTTTTGTTCTCTGCTTTAAAACTGTTTACACTGATTTCTACAACTTGGTTGTATAACTGCTTCATAATTATAAAGTTGATTAATAAGTTCGCATGCTAACGACTCTCTCTCCATTGGAAGACAGGCTGACTAACATACAAAGTAGCTTACAGTCATTGCAGTAGATTCAGACATGGGGGCTGAGAACCATGGCTTAAGCAAAGAGTTTGAATGTATATTAATGTACAATAGAAAAAGACAACCTTTGGCTTCCTGATAGCACCATAGATGATACTGATTTTTAATCATATCATGACAGTTCCCACAAAGAGAAGAGCATTTACCCAGTTTGTATGATGGAAGTGGAGGGCAGTTGTGGGTTTGCAGTGAAGGCATGAACCTTGTTGGAAATATGCACTTCTGGGTTCTATATCTTTGTCTGACCTTATTGGCCAAGCTGCTTCTGAAAATGAGCAGTTATCATTTTAGGGATGTTGAGGAGCAAGCAGAATGTCATGGAAAATTTGCAGGAAAGTTTAGTGATGGGAGATTAACTTGTGTATGAGTTATTAATAGTAACATTACAGCAGCGTTATCATCCCCACCCCAAGCTGCTGCTGTCATCATTTCTCTTTGTATGTCACTCCAAGTGACCTCAGCAGTCATATCTGTCATACTCCCTAACTGTCCCAAGTCCTTGAACTAATTTTCATTTTCTCACATGGGGTGGGATTTCATTTCCCCATGAATTTACCCAAGTATGTTACCTTGAGATATCAGAATGCTTGACTTTTGAGTCAATTTTATGTTTTGATTACTCTCAGTCGTGCTAATTTCTTCAGCAAACCTAAATAAATACTAAGTAAAAAAAAAAAAAAATTATTTGGGTGAGTTTTGGACCAGAATCAAAAGTAAGGTGGCAAGTTTTATTTGTTAACAGCTAAGAATGTTTTGATGACATTGAACATTATGTTAAACCATAAATAAGAGATTTATTTATTTTTCTTTTTATTGGATATTTTATTTATTTACAATACAGATGTCATCCCCTTTCCCCGTTTCCCCTCCCTAGAACTCCCTATCCTATACCCCTCTTTCTCTATGCTTTTATACCATTTTGATTACATGCATGTATTACGATCAATTCTAGGTTGAGGGTCTAGCAATACAATAGATGCAAATAGTCAAGGAACAAGCAAGACAATAAACACAAATAATCAAAGCAAAAGCAAGGCTTTAAACACAATTATGTGAACACTCCCATGATCACTGCTTCTAAAGGCTTATCAGGATGACCAAAGTATCTGAGCCTACTTCCCTATCCTAGCCCAAGGTCATTTTCATGTCTGAAGCCTACTTCCTTGATCTAGCCTAAAGTTTAGATTCCTATCTGAAATTACTTCTTTGTTCTATCCTAATATTTAGATTCCTGCCTGAGATTACTTCTCTGTTGTAGCCTACAATTTAGATTCCTACCTGAAATTACTTCTTTGTTCTATTCTAATGTCAGATTCCTGCTTGAAGCCTACTTCCTTGTCCTTGGCCAATGTCACATTTCCTTGTCTTTGGCCCATGTCAGATTCTTGCCAAGCAGCCCCAAAGGCTCTTCACCTCTCCCCCTTTTTTATTTAATTAACAAGACTGAGCCTGTCTTAGGTCATTCTGACCAGAATGCCTTCCTTACAAGCCATGGAATTTGCATTATCAAAGACAAAGCACTTCTGTCTTAGGTTGCTAAGGCTTTGTGTGTAAACTTACCTATCCTTGGCTTGCCAGCCTGTTAATTAATAACTCTGTCTGTGGGTCCATTTTCGTGTTTAAGCCATGTACTTTGGCTGTCAACATGTTGATGTTTTTAAAGATAAGCTTTAACACAATGTGCAGGAATAAAATTATTCCCAGAACAAGAAGGGCTAACCTGATCAAGCTATATATGTCATTCCTGAGGTTTGACCAAAATAGAAATACTGACCTCAGGCCACGGATAATTTTATCGGCATTATCTGCAGCATCAAAGCTCAACAGAGCAGCATTCTTTAAATTCATAATCTCACTATGCAAAGTTAACACACCCACAGAGGTGTTAAGATTATGCCAAATATCCTACATGTGTCTTTAAACTTTTTTCTAATTATAATGAAAATCATTGTGAATTTCTAAAGTAACACTACTCCAATGATATTTGTCATGACACTTGGGATGGCTCCTAACACTTGAACCCTGAACTTCCTTCAGATAATTTGAATGGGTTATAGAGCATCATTCATTGTTCCATATACCTATATAAATCCTTTTGTATACTCAATACATTAATAACAATTTTTTGCTGGATGGTTAGCAAAAATAGTTGTCTTAAGTCCTTGTGTCAATGCTATTGCAGAAGCAGTGGTGCTAGCAATTAATTCCCTAGTGTTGGAGAATTCGAGAGCAGGAAGGTGGGAATGGGAGGATGGCTGGTGTACACCCTCATAGAAATAGGAGGAGGGGAGATGGGATAAGGGTTTTGAGGGGAATGGAAGAGGAGATAACATTGAAAGATAAATTGATATAATATCCAATAAAAAACAGATAATGGGTCTGACAATTGTAGTTGAGCAGTCAAGACTTTTTGTCAACAATTTATTATGGGGATTTCGTATAATCCTCAAGGCCAAGGTATTGTGGAAGAGACTCATGGAACTTTAAAAAGATTGGTGAGATATACTGTTGCTGAGACAAAAATGATGCTGACCTGTGAGCTTGCTGAGTGCCCTGACAAGGGTGACTGGGGAGCTGTATTGGACATATGTTCCTGACCCACCTTTGCTTGACTATATCCCAGATGGGACAGGCTGCCTTGCCTCAAATTTTTAGACTTTGTGGGATAGAGAATCAAAAAGAGAAATTATGACTCCTGTATTCTTCTTAAAGGTGACCAGCTATTAGGACTCGTCATGTACTGGTCTAGAAATCAATCCAATATGAGAAATAACAGTCTACTTTTGGAAGACTGGATCTGGACTTTGTCAGAGAAATATTTGGAAGCTAGCTGTAGCTCACTATGATGTTATGATAGCAAGAGATAAAGTTGCAACAGGATCTGGATTTCAAACAAGGGTTAGTGCATGTTTTAAGGCTCTTTTAAGTGTCTACATAAAATTGGTTTTGTCTCTTCTACAGTGTTTATTGTAAATTGCATTGACTGCATAATTTCCAATTGTGTTAGTGTGTTGAAACCTGGCATGTCTGTTATGGGGGTCTATCAGCCAGCTTTTATTTCACAGCCCTGAGTATTAGAAAACCTTGATTCTCTGAAAAAATCTTGAAAGTGCTGGAAGAAGTGAGTTAGGCTTTAAGCAGAAGTAAGAGGGTAGCAGGCTTGATTATTCCTGGTGTAACAGCTTTAATTCCATTAATTGCTAGCACCACTTCTTCTGCAATAAGAGATTTATAGTGATTATAATGAAGCCTAGACACAGGAATATTGCTCCAGTGCATTCTCAGACCAGTGGCTTTAGCTATCTTTCCAGGAACCTCTGTCAGTGTTAAAGTTCAGGCTATAGGAACCCAGTATCTACTACAGAAAGGAAACAAATTAAAAACAGGCCACTTTTGCTTTACAGGAAAAACTGTCTTGATATTCTAAGTATCTAATTCCTAGACATTGAAATTAAGGAAAATAGGTTAATACCAAGTAAATATTGGAGTCCGGCAGGAGAGGCCTGATCTATTTCACTATTCAGAGTAAAGATTCCTATTTGATCATAGCCAAGAGAGAATGAATTCCAGGTGTTGGTAATTTGTGAGGGTCTCTTCTTTGTATACATTGAGAGAATAGAGCCAAGTATTTCCCAATTTCAGAGAGGAAAAGGGAGAAGAATGAGAAATGCATGTGTGTCTATGTGTTCCATCATGAAGTAATATCTGCACTTTGAGAAGAATCTGAAGCAGTCTCTCATAAACTTAATACAGGGGATCTCTTTATCCTCACATCTCTTTTAACTTAAGCATGTGTAGGTCTCTGCCAAATATCTGCTTCCAATAGAGGTAGAGGTTTCAGAAAAATTTAATGAGATAGGAGACATGCTTAATCTCTGTCCCTTAAGATGACCCAGTTTATTAAACTCTACATCTCTTCCAGAAGTTCCCACGCCAACAAACCACACCTGTATCCATCAGGAAGTCTCAATCTTACTCTCATTGTCTAATTCAATGTTGATTGTCAGTCTCCTGGAGTTTGGAACATCTCCCTGAAGCAGAGAGGAGAGGGCACGACTCCATTACAGCATCTTGTCTAAGTAGTCCCAGATACATTTACAAGCTCAGTTTTTTTTTCTTTTTCTTCTTCTTCTTCTTTCGAATTTATCTTACAAAGAGGGCACACAGGCAATGTTTCATTTTTCTGGCTAATGGGAGGGAGGAGTGGAGTGGATGATTTAGAAAAGGAAGTATCCTCCTGATAAACCTGTTAACAGCAGCTTGAGAGCCTTTTATTTGAAGAAATAAAAATAAGTATGTAGCTGGGAGGTATTCTTTGGGGACAGTCTGAGGAATGAGATGAATTCTTAAAATCATTCCTTTCCCCACATTAATATTTGCAAAACAGACTCTTTCCATTTATTTATTTGTAGAAATAATACCTACCTGGCAGTAGGTTTTTGGATTATAGGAGTATATTGCTGTTGCCTGAGAAAGAAAGAGAGCTTTCTTTCAGGGAGGAATGTATGGTGGCTTAGAAGACACTAACAATGACCAGAGGCTCAATGAGTCGAAGAACATATCCTTTAAGATAGAAGAGAATTGAGTTCAAATTTTCAGATCACCCACTTGATAATTTTATGACCTCAAACTTGTTGAGGGCTAGAGTTTTGCTTCCTATATACTTAAGATCAGAATAAGAAATTCCTGCCCAAAAGTGGTTGTCATTAGACAAAATGGGTTGCCATATTTTGATGGTTAATTTTCATTATCAACTTGATAGAATCTAGAATCATCTGATCTAATCCTTGAGGGATTGCCAGTGGCCACATCTGTGGCAGATTGTCTCTGTTATACCAAGTGAGGAAAGAAGACACAAGCCACTGTCGGTACCTTTCTCTTGGGAGAGAGTGGAGAAAGCTAGCTAAGAGGGTGTCTTTTATTTCTATCTCCTCTTGAATATAGATGTAACATGCCCAGCTGCCTTGACTTCCCTGCTATGATGGCCTGTAATTTGGAATTTTGGACTAAAGCAAGTTCTTTTGCATCTGTTGGCTTTTGTCAGAGTATTTTATCATAGCAACAGAAGTAAAACGAATACACATTCATATGGAGAATAATTTAGCAACTATCGTGTTTTTGTTCTACTGTGAGGCATAAAGCCAGACCTATGACCTCAGATTCTTTGGGACCTACTATTACCCTGAACTTAAGATATTTATCTAGTGATGACAAAACACTGTCTCCACAGCTTCCATGCCAAAGGAATCTAACCTTCTTTCCATATCCTTGATATCACCCTTGCTTTACGGAGCCAATGTAAGCCTACGAGTTACCTGTTTCTTTTTAATAACATATCAGAAACTCAGAAGCTTAAAGCAATATCCATTATAACACATAGTTTCTGGGGGGAGTTCAGAGTCCATATAATAGTGTTTGCTCTGGCACAAGGCCTCTTGAGGTTGTGCTAGAAGTGGCTATTGGAGCTTCAGTATGGACTCCTGAAAGCTGCCATGGACCAAAGAATGATCACCATATTCACTTGCATATCTCTTAGCCGGAGGTTTCTTTTTAGTGGGAAAACAATACTCTTTTCTTTCATTCCAGTTTTTAAAATTAACATTCATATTTAATTTATACTTTATTATAAATTATATTTTATTATAAGTTTATATAATTTATATATCAAAAAATATATAATTTATGTAGAATACATTGATTTATATATTACATATGATATATTATAAATTATGAATATTTTAATATGTATTTATTATAAATATACATAATTTAATTAATATTTATAACATTCATAGCTCCAATATTCATGCAGCTAACTATTAATGAATAACAGATTATATCAAAGCTCAGTTGTCTCAATAATATAGTTTCACATCTTTTTGAGTCAGGAGGCCTTAGCTTTCCAGGCTGGTTCTACTTGGAGGCATCTCCCAAGTATGTGATCAAGAAGTTTCATTGGGCAACTCTTGAGTAAGGAGAGTGTCTGCTTCCAGGAAGGTCTAGTGACACTGAGGTATTCTATTAGTCGAGCTGACATCTGAATGACTATTGAAAATGAGACCAGCTTCATCTTAGCATAAGACCACCAAACACATGCAGTTTTAATACATGTTCAGATTAAAATACATCCAAGCATTTTCTGTTTTTCACACCTATAGCTGTGTGCCCAACACCTAAGATTAGGTCAATAACAAAGCAAACTACTCCACACTGTACAGCTCCAGAAATGAAGTGAACCAAATCTTTAAGGATAAAGAGTAGCTACATGCAGGATATCACACTCACCTGTTCCATTAGAACAAGAAGGGCACAGACATGATGAAAGAATAGAAGGAATCCATGTGTGCAGGTTACTGTTCGGTGCAGGTTACTGTACGGGTCATATAACACCTAGTATCCCTGTTAGCGGAGTGTAGTTGTAGATAATGGCCTTGCTATATTTAACTCTGGGGATTTTAGTTTTAAAACCTTGAAATTTAAATCAAATAAATTTCTTTTGGAACAGACTTGATTAGGATATATCTGTTAAAATTTCCAGATCTACATGTCTACATGGTTATCTGATTTAAAGTCAAAGGAGAAAAAGAAGAAGGAGAAGGAAGGAGAAGGAGGAGGAGGAGGAGGAGGAGGAGGA